>NW_021836197.1:17500-24722 GCF_006345805.1 Octopus sinensis
CGAGGTCGACTTTGCCTTTCATCATTTCGGGGTCGATAAATTAAGTACCAGTTGCGTACTGGGGTAGATCTAATCAATTGGGCCCTTCTCCAAATACTTCAGGCCTTGTGCCTAGACTAGAAAAGAATATACTACAACCCACATAAAACATCCCCGTGACAGTCGTTATCATCTCACATAACACAATGTATTCTTTCACAAATTCAACACCCAGCATTATAACTCATCCTACACACCACCAGCTACATATTCGCTGCTACTCTGTTTTGGATAACCGTTATATCTATATATATATATATTATATATATATATATCTATATATATATGTATATATATATATACCTATATATAATTATATATATATATATAATATATATCTATATATATATATTAATATATATAGATATTATAACGTAATGTATATATATATATATATATATACATACCTATATATACTATATATATCTATATATCTATAACTATATATATATATATTATATATATATATATATATACGTATATGTATATTATATATATATTTATATATATATACATATATATATATATGCATATGTATATATATATATATATACATATATATACATATATATATACTATACGATATTACAAGACATATATATATATATACATACTAGCAGTATCGCCCGGCTATGCTCGGTTTTTTTTCGACCTTTAGATTAAAATTTTTGAAAAGTAAACTCTTGCATTATGTAGCTTGTTATTCTCTTTAAGTGAACATTTTTCGGTTGAAATACACCGAAAAATGGCGACACAGCAGTATAACATCGTAAAAATAGGGATTTTAGAAAAAAAGCACTTTTTTGATTAAATAATTTTGTGTTAACTATTCCGATTTGATTTTATATTCTACGGAATGAAGAGCGAGCCTTCTATCATATATCAATTTTGGTCAACTTGCACTGCAGTGTATCGGAGGAAGATAGTGTTAGTTGAAGGCTATACCAACCTGCTATACACAGACAACTTCAGCTTTATAATATATAGATATATATATATATATTATAATATATATATATGTATATATAAACACGCACACACACATATATATATTTATATATACACAAGTATTTATAGACATTAGATAAAGATGTAATTAAGTTAGTGTTAATATTTTTGATATAGTAAATATATCAAATCAAAGTAATGTAATTTGTGGTTAATTATGCAGAGAAGTAAAGATAACATTAATTTAATGATATTTTAATAATTTCATCAATTACTTAACTAGCAGTACTTAACTATTTTATATTTATTTATTTATGCATTGCAATGGCGTCTCTGAGTAAGTGAACCAAGTGATTTAATTTTAAGAGAGAAATATATTTATGGAGATAGATATATAGAGAATTGGGTCCAAAGAGAGAAGAAAGAATATCCACAGGTTACGAACAATTGGTATTGAATTCGACAGGCTTTGATAGGGTCCGATAGATGCAATTAGATTTTGAAACAGAGAGAAAGGATATGAAACCTCGAGAATAACAGACGAAATAATAGATAGACTCAGAGTTATGTGTTGAAGTAGAGAGAGGAGAGAGAGAGAGAGAGAGAGCTAGACCACTGGAATAACAGAGAGAATGATATATAGATGCTGAGCTAGATGCTGAAATAGACTCAATGGCTCTAAGACGATGCGAATGATAGATAGACAGAGAGGTTGATGTTGAAACAGAGAGAAAGATAGTAAGATCATTAGTATAACAAAAAATAATAAGAGAGATAAAGACAGAATTAGATGTATTATAGTAGAGAGGGAGGGAGAGAGAGAGAGAGATTGTGTGTGTGAGAGGGAAAGAGATATAATGAGAGGGAGAGAGAGGGAATGAGAGGAAGAGAGAGGGAGAGAGAGAAAGAGAGATAATGAGAGGGAGAGAGAGGGAGAGAGAGATAATGCGAGGGAGAGAGAGATAATGAGAGTGAGAGAGTGAGAGAGAGAAAGAGAGATAATGAGAGGGAGAGAGAGGGAATGAGAGGGAATGAGAGGGAGAGAGAGGGAGAGAGAAAGAGAGATAATGAGAGGGAGAGAGAGATAATGCGAGGGAAGAGAGAGAGAGAAAGAGAGATAATGAGAGTGAGAGAGTGAGAGAGAGAAAGAGAGATAATGAGAGGGAGAGATAGAGAGAATAAGAAGAAAATTGGTAAATATTTAATCACTGGGGGTCGCTTTAGTGTATCGATCATCATTCCTTGACTGATAATTTATTTCATCGACCCTAGAAAGATGAAAGGTAAAGTCGTCTCTAACGGCATTTGAACTCCGAATGTAAAAAGAAAATCTAAACAAATATATAAATACGTCGTAAAACATATAAAAATTTCAAAGACATTCATGTATGTATCCGAGTCTGATGTCTGCTGATGTCTAAATTACACAGCGAACAGATTTGAATTCTATTGATAAATGATTATGTCAGTAATATTGACCAAGTTCTTCGTATTGACTTGTACTGTATTGTCCCTGAAGGGTCACTGCATTGATCTGGGGTGGCCGAGTTGTTTGATAAGAAAACCATATTCTTTTTTTGCGTTCAAGAGCGCTAACATAACATTTTTCTTTTAAAAAAATATTAACAAAATATACATATACACACATACGTATGCATGACAGTCTGATGATGGCTTAGCTGGACCAAACTTCGAAGTTACAGTCAATAGAGTTCTTGTTGTCCGCTGGGACCACGAAGTGCACTGACAAGTCTCTTTCGTTATAGCTGTTGTATCTCATGAAAAGACGGAAAATACAACGAGGAAAACAAAAAAAAAACCACCTTTCTATGGGAAAGAGGTAGTTATTTGTCAATATAAAGATGGCGGCGTTGTTCGCATTCTTAGCTCTCTCTACAATTTAAAGACTAATAGTTTTTATTTAAACTTAACATAACAATCGAGAAGGTGAATGACAACGAACTTTTGGTGCACAGTCTGTAACAGACCATGCCTGTCTTTTGTTGGCCTCAAATCTCTTGCGAACCCCTGGAAAACGAACGTCCACTAACTATTCTGCACAACTTTGAATGTAGTCTATGCCAGAAGGTTTGCCAATCCAACGGAGGCCTCAAAAGACATTTTAAGTCTACAAAGAGCAGAACTTATCTGCAGGTCTTGGTGGCCCAAATCAGAGGTGGAATCTATGTGGGTGTCTTTTCAGAACATTGTCTAGTTTAAAAAGCCACACCAGACGCCATGATGGTGCTAAGGTGTTGGTACAGGAAGTGGTCAAACTCTGCATAAGGAGTAGACAACTACCACCGTATAAATATGTTTTGTATATAAGTATGTATGTATAGAGATGTATGTATGTATGTATGTATGTATGTATGTATGTATGTATGTATGTATGTATGTATGTATGTATGTCATTATCCATTTTTATTTCAAGATTTCTCGCCAATAGAGAAAGAACTGGTTTCTAACGGAGATCCAAGCTTCCTTCGTTGGAATTTCGACACCAACATGGATGTATATATTATGTATGTATGTATATATGTATGTATGTATGACTCTTTTATTTTTTAATTATTATAAATCTTGTGAGACTAGATTCTACCATCACCACGACGACCACAACGACTACGACGACGACGACGACGACGACAACCACCACCACCATCATCGCGCCACTCTCCACCACCACACTCCCCACCATCCCACCCTCACCCCACCACTACCACCACCACCGCCAACACTACTACTACTACTACTACTACTACTACTACTACTACTACTACTACTTACTAGTAGTAGTAGTAGTAGAAGTTGTGCAATAAATAGGAAATACAGTATCTAAGGAAATAACGTCTCCCTGGACGTTGATCTTCCACAAACAGCAGCCAAATACCCCTCAGCTGAAACGCATCATATCAAATAGAGTGGGGCCCAGGGAATAATGCAGTTGCCGATACTCTACCTTCCACCCAGAGGTGAGGTGGTCATGGCTATAATAGCTTTGAACATAGGTGTGTTGGACCACCACCACCACCACCACCACCACCATCACCATTCATCATCATCATCATCGTCATCATCGTCGTCGTCGTCGTCATCACATCATCATCATCATCATATCATCGTCATCGTCATCAACATCATCATCATCATCGTCATCAACATCATCATCATCATCATCATCATCATCAACATCATCATCATCATCATCATCATTGTCATCGTCGTCGTCGTCGTCATCATCATCATCATCATCATCATCATGATGAACAACAACAGCTATAGCTGCTATTGCTGTATAACAACAATACTATTTACAATAGTATCAATAAAAATGTTTCCAACGATGATAGTCATTACAATAACAATTCTATAAACAACAATAACAACAACAAAAACGACAACAACATCTTTTACAACATTGAGCGAATGTGGTCTCAGACCTGCTACAAAATTACAACAACATATATCTGAAATCATACTCTGGAACGTTCTAGAAGATATGCAGTCCAGGAGTGTACTACGCCAAAACACGACGAATGACAGCAGCAATTCGACGACCTCTAACAACAAGAACAACAATGACAGCAACAGATGCAAGAACGACAGTAACACAGAAACTACGTCACAAGTTTTAAGAAGAAACGGTGATATTAACTGCAAAATATTAGAAGGAAAATGAAAGTGACAAGAGACATTAGCAATCAATTATCAATCAGAAACAGTAACTCATGCTCCCTCAAATCACACATAACTGTCTTTAAAAAAGGAGATAAAGATTGGGTAAAGCAGTCACCGATACTGATAAAAATGGGCGAGATGGTCACGGATGGAAGTTAGTTGATCATAAATCGTTTCGATCAGAGTTGACTTGAAGCTAAACGATAGCACATTTAAAAGAGATTTGCATCCAATTTTCTAGCATCTCCTCCCGCAAACCCCAGCGTGCGTCTACAATTGCATTCCAGTCACTCACTAGCATTAATAAAGGCTATGTCCCTTCGAATGCCTCAAAATGTTTGAAGAAATCAGTCTTTCTAACTCTGTTGGCGCATAAATGACCACCTGCCGGACAGCACTGCAAGCTAGACAGTTGTTTACGTCCAGGGTCACTAACCTTACTAACCGGCTCGGGTAGTTATTTTATTTGCCACAAGGGCTCCAGACGTTCAACACATTGAGTAGACTAACAGAGACAAACATTTTGAGATATATAAATGCTATAGTAATGCAAAATCAATATCAGAATTGATGAGCTGGTGTACAAAGTAATATAACGTAATATATTCGAATACAAAATAATACATAGCTAAAATAGATTTATCAATATAAATCTATTTAAGCAAATACAGAGAAATATATTTCTTTCATGAATATAAAAATGTTATTAACACACACACGCACATACACATTCACAAACACACAAGCACACAGACGAAACATAAACACACCCATACAAATATATGTATTAAATTTATTTATAAATATAAAAATAATAATAACGCAGTCACTCATGCAAATATACCTACACACACAAAACTTTATACATATATTACATATGTCTGTAAGTATGTATGTATGTATGCGTATATATATATATTTATATATATACACGTATATATATGCACACAAACACAATATGTGTGCAATAAACGGTCTAAAATAAATAACCATAAATAAGAAATATCACATGAATATATAATATATAATATTGAACTAAAATATATACAAAATATATAGCTGACACTCTATCTCGTCTGCTTCAACCATTTTCTCCCCTTCTTCCTCCTCTTCCTCCTCAACCCCCCTCTCCTTAACAATTTGTTCCTATTTCCTCTCACTCCACTCCCTTCTCATTCATATACCCACCCTCTTTCTGTCTCTCATTCTCTTTACGTCACTTTATCTCTTTCTAATTCTTCCTTTGCCATTTTCACACTCTCAGTTGTTCCTTCTCCATCTCTCTTTCTTTCTTTCTTTCTTTCTTTCTTTCTCTCTTTCTCTCTCTCTCTCTCTGTTTATATTTCACTCTCACTGTCTGATCTTTCTTCCCTTTCTCCCCTATTTCTCTCTCCTTTTCGCTCTCTCTCTTTCTTTCTCTCTTTCACACTCTTTCTACATTAATATCTTTGTTGTTTTTCTTCATGTATTCTTTCTTTCTTTGCTTTTTTCCTGACTCTCCCCCCCTCTCTCTCTCTCCCTCATTCTCTCTCCCTCTCTCTCTCCCTTACTCTCTCTCATACTATTTCATTTTGCCTCTTCACTCTTTTCCTTATATCGGTCTCTCTTTTTGTCTGCTTAAACATCAATTCGCCTCGCGCGCGCGCACACACACTCACACACACACACACACACACACACACACACACACACACAGCACACACACACACACACACACTGTCACTATTTAACTCATTCTCTCTCTCACACCCTATATCTCTCTCTCTCAGTTCCTTTACTCTCTATTTCACCTCCTCTCTCTGTCTTGGTCTGTCTGTCTGTCTGTCTGTTTGTCTGTCTGTCTGTCTGTCTGTCTCTCTCTCTCTCTCTCTCTCTCTCTATATATATATATATATATATATATATTATATATATACACACCACATAATCTCTTTAGGTACGATCTCTCTATGTATTTCAATCTCTTTTTCTCTCCCTTTTCATTTCCCCTCTCGCTCTCACTGTTTTTCCTATATCTCTCTTCTCTCTCTCAAATAATGCTCTCCTTCTGCTCTCCCTCCACACTCTCTCTTTCTCTCTCTGTTTTCGCCACTGTTTTTCTTTTTTCTCTCATTGTCAGTCTATTGCACAGTTTCTCTTACACTTTCTCTCTCTAAACCTAACTTCTCATCCCCCACTTTCTCCAGCGTCGTGACTCCACTCCCTCTCTGTCTCTGTCTCTCTGTCTCTCTAGCGTTGTGTCTCCTCTCTCTCAAGTGCTGTGTCATCCCTCTCTCTCTAGCACCGTATCGCCTCTCTATCTCTCTCTAGCGGTGTTTCTCATCTTTCTTTCTCTCTAGCGTTATGTCTCCTCTCACTCCCTCTCTCTCTCTTTCTACTCTATCGCTGATGCTCTCTTTTTAACATGCACCCAGATTCTCTTTCCCTCTCTCTCTCTCTGTCACACTCTCACTCTATATTTCTCTCTCATTCTCTCTCTTTTTCTCTCCTCTCTTTCCAACTAAATCTCTCTCTGTCTCTCCCTCATTACTGCTGCTTCTTCTTCTCCCAATCT
>NW_021836198.1:0-24865 GCF_006345805.1 Octopus sinensis
TCTTCTGTTAAAAATGAGTTCTGATTAAATATATTTTAAATTTAATTTGTTTCTTTTAATAATTAACAATTAATTAAAATTTATTTAATTGTTATATACTTTCTGATGGTACACGCTATCAAACGAGAAAAGACAAAAACTGAATTTGAGGTTGAAGCAATTCTTGGAGTGAGAACAAATAAAAAGAAGCAAAAAGAATATCTTATAAAATGGAAAAATTATTCAATGTTATTTAATAATTTGTTTATATAAATTTAGTGATGATAATACATGGGAACCCATAAGAAATTTGCACTGTTCTGAGCTTATTGATGATTTTGAAAATAAAAATCATAATACCAAAAAACAAAATCCGAATTACCGAAATAAATTAAAATTAAATACTTATAAAATCAACAAATTGGATAACAATCATCAAAACCGTTTATCTTCTACAAGTGTAAGATTCCAATTCATTTGATATTTCAGAGTTCTGAAATCAATTTGAAACAAATTGATAAGATAACAAATATTACTCGTGAAAATGATAATATATTTGTTTATGTGAAATTGTATTATCTTTATAATATAATTTTAAGACAAAACAGTCGAAAGCAACAAAAGATTCCATTAGAGTCTTTACGAGACACGTGTCCAGTCATATTGATTAATTTTTTGATCAGTCGAATCAATTTTAATTAGATGTAATTTGAAATTTTTTTGCCTAATGAATAATGTTTTCACATCTTAATAATAAAATGGTATGGTGTGTGTCTGTCTGTCTGTCTGTGTGTGCACACCAACTTCAAATTGGCAATACGATGTCCTCGACTTACATGATGAGGTCCTTAAAACCTTCCCCCCCAAAAAAATTAAAAAAAAATTTTCTGCATTTTGGTTAAAATGAACAACTACAATGTCCTCGACTTACATGATGAAGTCCTTAAAACCTTCCCCCCCAAAAAAATTAAAAAAAAATTTTCTGCATTTTGGTTAAAATGAACAACTACAATGTCCTCGACTTACATGATGAAGTCCTTAAAACCTTCCCCCCAAAAAAATTAAAAAAAATTTTCTGCATTTTGGTTAAAATGAACAACTACAATGTCCTCGACTTACATGATGAAGTCCTTAAAACCTTCCCCCCCCCCCAAAAAAAATTAAAAAAAATTTTCTGCATTTTGGTTAAAATGAACAACTACAATGTCCTCGACTTACATGATGAAGTCCTTAAAACCTTCCCCCCCAAAAAATTAAAAAAAAATTTTCTGCATTTTGGTTAAAATGAACAACTACAATGTCCTCGACTTACATGATGAAGTCCTTAAAACCTTCCCCCCAAAAAAAATTAAAAAAAAATTTTCTGCATTTTGGTTAAAATGAACAACTACAATGTCCTCTTACAATGATGAAGTCCTTAAAACCTTCCCCCCCAAAAAAATTAAAAAAAAATTTTCTGCATTTTGGTTAAAATGAACAACTACAATGTCCTCGACTTACATGATGAAGTCCTTAAAACCTTCCCCCCCAAAAAAATTAAAAAAAAATTTTCTGCATTTTGGTTAAAATGAACAACTACAATGTCCTCGACTTAGATGATGAAGTCCTTAAAACCTTTCCCCCAAAAAATCAAAAATTATTTTCTGCATTTTGATTAAAATGAACAACGCGAATGTCCTCGACATTCATGATGAGGTCCATTAAAACCTTCAAGGCAAAAATCTCACGTATTAAGAATATCCTTGATGAAAACGACAGCGAGAATATTAACAATGATGAACTCCCAATTATTCGCGATAAAGAAATTCAATTCATCCTATGTTTTTCTCTTTAAAATTAAATGCATATATCATTATCGACCATGAATCAAAATTAAAGCTATTATCATATTGACTTTGACAGAATGTGCAATCACAGATTGCACGACTTTGAATAGAGTGTGCAATTAACAGATTTTGAAAAACCACTTTGATAGTTGAAACCACATTAGCACAATCATTAACACAATTTACCACCAATTGACGCACGACCTTGAATAGAGTGTGCAATTAACAGATTTTGAAAAACACTTTGATAGTTGAAACCACATTAGCACAACCATTAACACAATTTACCACCAATTGACAGCGCAATCAGAAGAATTTGCGTAAAAATATTAACTATTTACTTGAGTTTTTCGTAAGATAGAATTTATTTTCGGTATGCCTCTTTTCCTAAACTTTTTTATTATTCAAAAATAATTGTTTAAATAGATAACCGAAGGAGGAAAAACGAAGCTGAAGAAAAAACGGTCAGCTTAATAAGGTAATTAATTAAATCTTTTTTGTGTGTCGCTTTTTTGTGTGTCGCTTTCTTGCTTTCTGCCGCCGCATTCCGCCTGCCGCATCTCCCCCTGCCCCATTTCCGCCAGTAAAAAAAAAAAAAAAAAAGAGAAAAAAAAGGAAATTACAAAGGAAAAATGAAAAATTAAATATAAAAAAAAATAAACCACAAAAAATGAAAAAAAAGTTTGCAATGACAATAAACAAGGCCCAGGGACAGTCATTAAAGGTAGTTGGGTTTTTTAGAGAGTGAGTGCTTTTCACATGGACAGCTGTATGTGGGATGCTCGAGGGTAGGCAGAAGAGAAAATTTATTCATATATGCCAAGGAAGGACGGACGACAAACATCGTTTATCAACAGGCGATAGAATAGGGTTACATTAAACCAGGTAGTTTTATACATCTACATAAACTTATAGTTGTTTGATGAAACAGGCCCTCCGCAGGAGCTAGGTCGCGGTGAGCGAAGCGAGCTGCCGAGCTAGTTTAATCATAAAATATTAATCTTTCTAACGTGTACTTAATCAACTCGATGTTTACATGACCCCATTTTCGAATAGATGATTCGACATAATCTCTGAGGAATACTAAAGATTGTAAAAGTAAAGTCACCTGACTAACATGATAAGTTGCTTTAACCTTCTGTAAAATAAATTTAAAAATAATTTTCTGGATTTTGGTTATAATGAACAACAACATGTCTACGACTAACATGATGCGTTTCTTTAGACCTTCCCGCCATAAAAATTGAAAAAATAATTTCTGGATTTTGGTTAAAATGAACAACAAGCCTGTCCTCGACTAACATAATGTATTTCTTTAAACCCTTCCGCCAAAAGAAATGAAAAAAATTTTCTGGATTAAGCTTAAAATGAACAACAAGCATGTCCCCGACTAACATGATGAGTTTGTTTAAACCTTCCCGCCAAAAAAAATGAAAAAATATTTTCTGGATTTTGGTTAAAATGAACAACAAGCATGTCCCCGACTAACATAATGTATTTCTTTAAACCCTTCCGCCCAAAAAAATGAAAAAAAATTTTCTGGATTAAGATTAAAATAAACAACAAGCATGTCCCCGACTAACATGATATATTCCCTTAAACCTCCCCGATAAAAATGAAAAAATAATTTTCTTCATTTTGTTTAAAATGGACAACAGCCATGTCCCCGACTTTCATGATGAGGTCTCTAAAACTTTCTCGCTAAAAAATTAAAAATAATTTTCTAGATTTTGGTTAAAATGAACAAGTATTTGTGCGATTAACATGATAAGTTCCTTTAAACCTTCTGCCAAATAAATTAAAAAAATAATTTTCTGGATTTTGATTAAAATGAACAACAACATGTCCCTGACTAACATGATAAGTTCTTTTAACCTTCTGTAAAATAAATTTAAAAATAATTTTTTGAATTTTGGTTATAATGAACAACAACATGTCCACGACTAGCATGATGAGTTCCTGTCTTAAAAGTAAAGAATCTCAGGCCAGTAATTCGAATGAACAGCATACAGAAAGTACTGGCTATTATTAGTCTACAAGGAATAAAGCCTCGTGCGGAACTATTTATATCCACTTTCTATAGCGGTTTTGTAAGGGAAGATTCACCTATGACATTGCTTGGAGTCATAGATGGAGATGTTCCACTATTCAAAAGTTCAAAAATGTGACAAACATTCAATTTCTCTCTATCTTAGTCGACGTCCGTAATGGGTCAATATTGTCCCCGTTCATTAAATTTTTTCCCACACTCCGTAGGTTTCTGTCAGATAACCTGGATAGTATTTTATTGGCGTTCACGGAAACGGTGGCCGTCAGTTACGAAATAGTCTTTCATTGCTGTGTTTGGAGGTGGCTTTAAATCCATCCTTAGGTTGTGTCCGAATAGCCTCCTGCTGTATGCAGTAATTTCAAGAGAGATTGGTTTGCTTAATGCTCTGGCATAAACTGTTTTACTGCTGAGCGTCGAATGCCATTTAGAACTTGGAGTATGTCGAAGTTGCTCTCTATGAAAGGAATTTAGATTCAATTTTTCCCTATCAGAAAGCCCCCGTGTTCCGGCATTATAAATGAGGATAGTTTTCACCCGTATATTGTATAAACGTATCCGTTTTTCTGTACTGAGTCGTTTGCGCTTTAGCCAATTTTCCGTTAGGCTGCGCAGTGCGCTATTTGCATGTGAAGTGTCTTTCTGGACTTTAGAAGTTTAAAAAGCATCAGTCTATACAACCAGTACATCGTGCCTTATTGAGAAATTGTTATTTTAAATCGAATTATTTTTGTCTAAAAATATCCGAAAATTTTTCAAACTATTTTTAGAATAAATAAATAATTTTCATCTCACGTCAATACATTTGTAAACGCGACCTTTCAAGACGAAAAAGCTCCAATTCCAGTAACCCAAATATTGAATACAACAGATCTAATAAAAAGGAAGAAGTACAATATCTTTACTCATGATAAAAAAATACAACCAAACTCAGCGAAAATAAAGTAATTTTGTTAAAACATGTCAGAATGGACAAAATGGTAAAAAAATTATTTTTGAAAATAGAATAATTTTTAATACTAACTTGTTCTAAATTGTTTAAAAAGTTTTAAAAAAAGAATAATTTTTTGACAGTCCCAAAGCAGAAACGACCTTGGTTACCGTCTCAATCAAAAACCTTCAACTAATTATCATTCTCAGGTTGTACCCTTAAACTGTATGTGTAATTTATTTACATTCTGGAGCCTAACTAAAAACGAACAAACAAAATATGATTTAGTAGGTCATGGAACGGCTATCTTTTTTAATTTGACATGTTTTATAATGATGATTACTATTTTTGATAGTTTTTATAACTTTTATAATGAAATTTTGTATTCTTTTAACCTATTTTTTATTAATGATTTTCATGAATTTCAACTAAATATCATTAAAACTGCACTTTAATTGAAAAATCAAAAATTTTGTGGAAAGACTCAAATTGCTGATTTTACTAAAAAGTACAGTTTGGAATATTATTATACGATGGAAACAAAACGGAACTATCATTAATCGACCAAGATTAGGTGCTCCAAAAAAATAACACGACATTCTTGCTCATTAATGAAAAAAATGGTAGTTACAAAAAAAGTATTTCCTGAAAAGAAATTTATATTCAAGATTGGCTGAGGATGGTAGTTTTTATTCTTGTCACCAATTTTTCCATTTTTCCTTTTTCTCACAGAATAAACGGCATTACTCTTTGGGAACACTTTACCTATTCTATATGTTCTGTACATGAAGCATGATATACAAAAAATACCGTTAAAATTTAGCATTTTAATAATTTTTCTTCTGTTAAAAATGAGTTCTGATTAAATATATTTTAAATTTAATTTGTTTCTTTTAATAATTAACAATTAATTAAAATTTATTTAATTGTTATATACTTTCTGATGGTACACGCTATCAAACGAGAAAAGACAAAAACTGAATTTGAGGTTGAAGCAATTCTTGGAGTGAGAACAAATAAAAAGAAGCAAAAAGAATATCTTATAAAATGGAAAAATTATTCAATGTTATTTAATAATTTGTTTATATAAATTTAGTGATGATAATACATGGGAACCCATAAAAAATTTGCACTGTTCTGAGCTTATTGATGATTTTGAAAATAAAATCATAATACCAAAAAACAAAATCCGAATTACCACCGAAATAAATTAAAATTAATACTTATAAAATCAACAAATTGGATAACATCATCAAAACCGTTTATCTTCTACAAGTGTAAGATTCCAATTCATTTGATATTTCAGAGTTCTGAAATCAATTTGAAACAAATTGATAAGATAACAAATATTACTCGTGAAAATGATAATATATTTGTTAATGTGAAATTGTATTATCTTTATAATATAATTTTAAGACAAAACAGTCGAAAGCAACAAAAGATTCCATTAGAGTCTTTACGAGACACGTGTCCAGTCATATTGATTAATTTTTTGATCAGTCGAATCAATTTTAATTAGATGTAATTTGAAATTTTTTTGCCTAATGAATAATGTTTTCACATTTAATCATAAAATATTAATCTTTCTAACGTGTACTTAATCAACTAGATGTTTACATGACCCCATCTGGAACAGACTATTGATACATTCTCTGACGGATGTTAAAGATTGTAGAAGCAATATCAATGTTTTTCTTTATATTATTTCTAATTCATTGACAAATATAAATTTCGTTGTCTAGTTTTTATTTTATTACTCTGGAACTGCTTGATTCTATTCTCAACTGGTACATACAGTAGAAGATGTAGTAATAGAAGATGCCCATATAGAAAATCTCTATAAATCACTTCCGACTAGGATTATCGATGTTGTAAATAATAAAGAAGGTGGAGTTAATTACTAATTATTTTTTTAATAAGATATTTTCATTGAATAAAGTGGTTTTTTTGATGCTGTTAATCACTGGTCCGGAACATATGCACGGGTCAAAATTTACTGATTGCTAAAAATTCAATATTGTAAAATTTTATGGAAAAAGAAAAACCATAAAAGTTATTTATTTTTTTTTAGACAACGAAAATCGTTAAGTCCCAGCGGCGAGGACGCAGTGTGCGTTGCCCAGAACAATGGCCAGGCCGATGCGCTGGCGGAACCAGAGGCCCTCTCTCGTGTCCTTGAGCCTCCTGCCAATGGACTGCCCGACCTCGTTGAGGAACGAGTCAGTCTCCTTTCCCGCAGCTCCAGCGGTCTCCAGGGCGATTGCCGTAACGCGGTAGCGGTCCGCGAGCGAAGAATATTTTTGTATTTTGATCTTTTCGGCGTGGTTTGCAGCCGAACAAGGGTTTGCGGCGGAAGAATGGATCCTCGATTTTGAAAAGGTATCCACAACGGTAACATCCCATACGAGGGCCTTCCCCGACGAGTACGGGAATATTGTCATCCCGTCAGGCCTTTTGCCATCTCCCCGATCGAGTCCGACCGATTCGAGGAGGCACGAATGGCCCGCCGATTCGAGACCGGCCTTCACGATTTCATTGAGCCTGTGTCTGTGTCTGTGTTCCTGCCTGCGCTCCTCTTGCAGGAAAGTAAGTGCAGTCCCTTTCGTCAACGTCCTCACCGCATCTGCAGCGGTGTTTTGCACAAACATCCAGGCCGAGACGGTGAGCCACTCCGATGCGTATGGCAGCATCGTCTAGCCACGTCCCGATGCTGGAAAGAGGAAGAGCATTCAGCCAGCTGGCAGAGTGAGGGGCGGATGCCGCACGAAGGCATGCCAGGCGGTGTTGGTCAAGGGTTGCCGAGAGCTCAGACACACGCGCTTGGCATGCGATAGAGTCCCAGGCACGTTGGGAGGAGAAATCTTCGGGCCTCTCAGAAAAGGAGCGATCCCAGGTAGTAAGCCCATCCGAAAAAGCACCGTCCAGGCAAGATCCGAAAGATTTGAGTAGGATCTCAGAGGCCAGGTTGTTGTACATCGAAAGGGAGGATAGATATGCCAGAAGTGCCAAATCGGATGCAGTGCGGATTCCCGCACCTCCGAATCTCAGTAGGAACGAGCATTGGGCCCATCCCGGGCCATCGAGGTGGACATTGAGGACGGATTCAGCAGTCTTTTTCAGGATTGCGTCGTATTTGGCGAGTAGGTCCATATGCAGGAAGCAGGGATTGCTCCTGAGGGTGAAAATGAGTTTCGGCAGATGAATGCTGTTCTTCAGGAGGAAAAAGGCAGTGTGCGAGTCTAAGATAGATAGGTTTGTTGAAAGTCTTTGGAAGTATTCGGTTTTGGCAGAATTCATTTATTCATTTAATAATAAAATTTGTCTAAGAAAGTCAAGCCGTAGCTGCCAAATATATATAGAATTGAAAAATAATTGGGTGGTCCGGAACATTTGCACGCTACTGTAGTTGGAAATTTAGTGGAGATGTCAGAAGGCACGATTAAATGACGACATTTGCTCCAAATGGGGGAAGTGTCTGGGTTCAAAAATTATCTGTTTATTTTTTTTCTACATTTGGCATCTTCAAGGGCAAGGCCCGTCAGGTTCCAGAATTGAAGGGATACCAGCTCTTTTCAGAGCTTTGTGAATTAGATTGTTAATTTCAGTGTTCCGAGGAAATCTAACGGCACTCATTCGACAAGACTGAGGATGTAGCCCAAAGACGTCAACTTTATCCCCACAACGACAGTGGTGGGGTCTGCAGACAGGGCGGAGAAGGGAATAAATTCAGCCCAAAGCCTGAGTATGGCTGACAGGCGGAACGGAAACAAGCCAGTCTGTGTTGGTCGAGGAGTGGTTCTAGGTCAGTTGAAGATCGACGGAAAAAAATTTTGTCCCTGTCTCGCTGAGAAAAGACATCGGAAGGGACTTCAGAAAAATGCGTCTCCAAAGAGCGAGAGCCGAATCAATATCAGAGTCCAACGATGATTAAGTAGTTTTTTCCAGAATTTTTTGGACAAGAAGATATGATCCAGATGTCGAAGAAAGAAAGGCAAGAAGGGCCAAATCAATACTTGAACGGAAGCCCAGACCCCCGTGACTCACAGGAAGTTTAGCCTGACACCAGGTAATATCGTCGAAATACACATTGAGAATTTTCTTTCCATACCTCCGAACCAAAGAATCATAAGATTCCTGCTTTTGCGTGGCATAAAAACAAGGTGAGGTCCTCAGGATATTAACGATTTTTGGGATCAAAAGATAGTTCTTGAGGATTTAGTATGAAGGATGAGAATCAATGGCAGAAGGTTTTTCAGATTCTATAAATTTTTTTTGGCAGGGAGAATTCGTGAAGCTGAGTCGGCGAGAATTGGTGACCCCAGAATTTTCAAATCATACAGGGGTGTCTCTTTCAACTCAGAAGGAATCCGCAAAAAAAGAGAAGGAGTTCTTAAACAAGGATGGCTCAACAGAGAGATTGACAATATCGGTTTTGCTGGAATTAATAACCAGACCAATGTCGGATAAAGCCGGAATTAGACTGGCTAAGTCCTTTAGCAAAACATCAGGCCGACCGCCCAGGGTACAATCGTCGAGATACCAAAGATTAAGGGGTGATTTATTAACCCGGGCAATGGCATCCACGGCAAGAGCGAACGATAATGGTCCTAAAGGATCACCCTGTTGGACGCCACAGGACGAAGAAATGAAAGAACCACCAGCGATTAAAAGTGATGGAAGCCAGTACAAATCAATTTGATGGTACGTGAAATCAAACAAAAAAATACAAAAACTGAATTTAAGGTTGAAGCGATTCATGGAGTGAGGATAAATAGAAAGAAAAAAAAAGAATATCTTATAAAATGAAAGAATTATTCACTGTTATTTGATAATTTGTTTATATAAATTTAGTGATGATAATATGTCGCGAGCGCTGCGAGCGATCGAGCGCTGAGAGCGACTTTGACGCCTAACAAGCCTGTCATCAACAAATATATTTATTAAATTATTTAAAATTTTAACATGATTTAAAATTAAAATTGAAATAACTTAAGTTTTCCATTGAATCCCATAAAATAATTTATAAGTAGACCTTAATATAAAAAGTAAAATCAATGAATACTGAACGCTAATTTGGTTTAGGTTGTGAGGGGGTAATAATTTGACAGATCTCATTGCTATTTCTCGTTTCAATCTCTAAAATTAGGTCTTCTAATCACAAATGAACTGTGCAGACAGGCTTGCTCCTTCAGAAGATTCTTGTTTTGACATTTTAATAAATTATGAAGCATTTAGATTTTTTCTCATTATTCTAAAATATCAATTATAAATTTTAAAATTTTATTTTTATTTATGAAATCGGTTTTAAAGCACATTCTGCTTTGGCATCGATTTTAATTTTTGTAATCGAATATATTTAAACCCAAATACCAGCCCGGGTATTTGACTTACCTGGAATTTAGAGAGTATATTAACGTGCTTATTGTTGTTGTGGTGAACATACATGTCAAAAACTCGATTTTTCATTTTACTCTGCCAAATTCCCTTCTCAGATCCTGCAGCTAATCGAAAAAAGAAATTCGTTTAAAGGTCGAAAGCATTTCACAATAGACAACGGGATCGAATAAGAGAACTAAATAAAGTCATTTCCAACAAATTAATAAAATTTTATGCCGGGATCAGCCATATTCCTCACAGGAAATACGATGGACCATGTCTGAAGTCCCTTCTACCTCGGAGAACCCGTGATATAATAATTTTTACTCACGAAGAAGTGTCCCAGACTATCAAAAATCTAAGAAGGACGGGCTCTTGTGGATCTGATGGAATTTCAACAATTCTGTTGAAGAACCTTGAGAAAGTAGAAATAACAGCCCTGGTTTAAATCTATAACTTCTCAATAAACAACAATGCAATACCTACCATTTTTCAAGTTTGTCCTTTCCTAAAACCGGGAAAGCCTAAATACGACTTAGCGTCATATAGACCAATCTCCTTTCCCTGTGTGTTATCTAAAGCTCTGGAAAAGCTGGTACTCGATCAAGTCAAACTTTACCTTCCTGAAATGAATTTCCAACATGGATTCAAAAGTAGGAAATCAACGGACTCAGATCTTACCACGCTGACTACTTTTATCTCGAAAAGACTAACGCTCAAACTCTGCAGCGAAAAGACCGTCATGTGTTCGGTGGACATTCACAAGGATTTCGACTCCGTGTCTACAAAAATACTGACTAGGACAATATTTCTCAGGAGTATTCCCTCCATCTAAAAAAAGTGGATAACTAATTTTCTCACTGGGTGAAATTGAAGAATCTATACGAAAAGTACAAATCAAGCTCGAAGTATTTTCCAAATGAAGTACCTCAAGGCTTGCCTTTATCACCAGCTCTTTTCATATTATACTTATAGATCACACCATTCCAAAAGCTGAATATTTAATTGTTTTACATATACGAATGATATTGTATTTACGAATGATAGATAACTTATTTCATGGCTTTACCGAGTACGCCATTTCATTGCTAAACTACTACGTTGGCCTGATCAAATTCGAGACGAGTTAGTACGATGAAATGGATCTTATTGTCCAAAGAGTACTTGGAGAAAATCCGTCCACGTGTTGGGAAGCAATAAGGAGAGATTTTACTTGATTCGCGGGCAGCTAGGACGTGGACTGAGTAATATCGTACACTTAAGTGAGCGAATTCTTACTAAGATGCACGACACCTTGTGGAGTGGGTCGAGTGTATCCCAAAGGAAGGCTGCCATTCTTGCTCCTGAAAAAGCGCGTGGTACACACCTAGGGACCATAAAAGACTATGTCTCGGCTAAATATTGTCTAGGTGCTATCTAAGTTAATGTAAAAAGTTGATCAAACTTCAGGGGGAATCCCTAATTAAAAAGATCAACTTAAAAGTACTTCAGGCGACTCTCTTAGCAGCCTGGACAACCCGGACATTGACGTATCGTCGTCATCAACGGTGCTGAATTATAGCAATAACTCTCCTCAATCAGAATGCTTGCTCTCATATTTCAGGACAGAAACTTTTTTAATGGTCAACGGAAACAGTGAAACCACTGTAAAAGTAAGGCGGCGAACGTTGACAATTTAGCCACTTAATGCTGGAGTACATGATTACACATGGAGGCATAACGAGGTGGTGAGATCCCTCCATCTTCTGCTCTGCAATAAGTATGGCTTGAGGCGGTCCAGAAAGATGCGAAGATGCGAATTCATAGAGTTCTGTCGGTGTCTGAGAATTTTAATAATAGCATTTTAATAATATACGTTCTATTAAAAATGTGTTTTGTTTTAATATATTTTAGATTTAATTGTTTTTCTTTTTATAAATAACAATCAATAAAAAATATCTAATTGTTATATACTCTCTGATGGTACACGCTATCATACGAGAAAATACAAAAACTGAATTTGAGGTTGAAGCGATTCATGGAGTGAGAATAAATAGGAAGAAGGAAAAAGAATATCTTATAAAATGGAAGAATTATTCACTGTTATTTGATAATTTTTTTATATAAATTTAGTGATGATAATACATGGGAACCCGTAAGAAATTTAAATTGTTCCAAGCTTATTGATGATTTTAAAAAAAAAATCATAATAAAAAAAAATCTTAATTCCCAAAATAAATTGAATTTAAATACTTCTAAAATCAACAAATTAGATAGCAATCATCAAAACCGTCTATCTTCTAAAATGTAAAATTTCATTTAATGTTATATTTCAGTGTTCGGAAATCAATTTGACACAAATTGACAAGATAACAAATATTACTCGTGAAAATGATAATATATTAGTTTATGTGAAATTGTATTAACTTTATAAAATAATTTTAAGACAAAACAGTCGAAAGCAACGAAAGATTCCATTGGAGTCTTTACGAGACACGTGTCCAGTCCTTTTAATTAATTTTTTGATCAGTCGAATCAATTTTAATTAGATGTAATTTGAAATCATTTTGCCTAATGAATAATTTTTTCTTTCTAACGTGTACTTGATCAAGTAGATGTTTACATGACCTCATTTCGAATCAATATCAGAGTCCAACGATGATTAAGTAGTTTTTTCCAGAATTTTTTGGACAAGAAGATATGATCCAGATGTCGAAGAAAGAAAGGCAAGAAGGGCCAAATCAATACTTGAACGGAAGCCCAGACCCCCGTGACTCACAGGAAGTTTAGCCTGACACCAGGTAATATCGTCGAAATACACATTGAGAATTTTCTTTCCATACCTCCGAACCAAAGAATCATAAGATTCCTGCTTTTGCGTGGCATAAAAACAAGGTGAGGTCCTCAGGATATTAACGATTTTTGGGATCAAAAGATAGTTCTTGAGGATTTAATATGAAGGATGAGAATCAATGGCAGAAGGTTTTTCAGATTCTATAAATTTTTTTTGGCAGGGAGAATTCGTGAAGCTGAGTCGGCGAGAATTGGTGACCCCAGAATTTTCAAATCATACAGGGGTGTCTCTTTCAACTCAGAAGGAATCCGCAAAAAAAGAGAAGGAGTTCTTAAACAAGGATGGCTCAACAGAGAGATTGACAATATCGGTTTTGCTGGAATTAATAACGAGACCAATGTCGGATAAAGCCGGAATTAGACTGGCTAAGTCCTTTAGCAAAACATCAGGCCGACCGCCCAGGGTACAATCGTCGAGATACCAAAGATAAGGGGTGATTTATAACCCGGCAATGGCATCCAGCAAGAGCGAACGATAATGGTCCTAAAGGATCACCTGTTGGACGCCACAGGACGAAGAAATGAAAGAACCACCAGCGATTAAAAGTGATGGAAGCCAGTACAAATCAATTTGATGGTACGTGAAATCAAACAAAAAATACAAAAACTGAATTTAAGGTTGAGCGATTCATGGAGTGAGGATAAATAGAAAGAAAAAAAGAATATCTTATAAAATGAAAGAAAGAATTATCACTGTTATTTGATAATTTGTTTATATAAATTTAGTGATGATAATATGTCGCGAGCGCTCGAGCGATCGCGCGCTCGAGAGAGCTGAGAGCGACTTTGACGCCTAACAAGCCTGTCATCAACAAATATATTTATAAATTATTTAAAATTTAACATGATTTAAAATTAAAATTGAAATAACTTAAGTTTCCATTGAATCCCATAAAATTTATAAGTAGACCTTAATATAAAAAGTAAAATCAATGAATACTGAACGCTAATTTGGTTTAGGTTGTGAGAGGGGGTAATAATTTGACAGATCTCATTGCTATTTCTCGTTTCAATCTCTAAAATTAGGTCTTCTAATCACAAATGAACTGTGCAGACAGGCTTGCTCCTTCAGAAGATTCTTGTTTTGACATTTTAATAAATTATGAAGCATTTAGATTTTTTCTCATTATTCTAAAATATCAATTATAAATTTAAAATTTTATTTTATTTATGAAATCGGTTTTAAAGCACATTCTGCTTTGCATCGATTTTAATTTTTGTAATCGAATATATTTAAACCCAAATACCAGCCCGGGTATTTGACTTACCTGGAATTTAGAGAGTATATTAACGTGCTTATTGTTGTTGTGGGAACATACATGTCAAAAACTCGATTTTCATTTTACTCTGCCAAATTCCTTCTCAGATCCTGCAGCTAATCGAAAAAAGAAATTCGTTTAAAGGTCGAAAGCATTTCACAATAGACAACGGGATCGAATAAGAGAACTAAATAAAGTCATTTCCAACAAATTAATAAAATTTTATGCCGGGATCAGCCATATTCCTCACAGGAAATACGATGACATGTCTGAAGTCCCTTCTACCTCGGAGAACCGTGATATAATAATTTTTACTCACGAAGAAGTGTCCCGACTATCAAAATCTAAGAAGGACGGGCTCTTGTGGATCTGATGGAATTTCAACAATTCTGTTGAAGAACCTTGAGAAGTAGAAATACAGAAATAACAGCCCTGGTTTAAATCTATAACTTCTCAATAAACAACAATGCATACCTACCATTTTTCAAGTTTGTCCTTTCCTAAAACCGGGAAAGCCTAAATACGACTTAGCGTCATATAGACCAATCTCCTTTCCCTGTGTGTTATCTAAAGCTCTGGAAAAGCTGGTACTCGATCAAGTCAAACTTTACCTTCCTGAAATGAATTTCCAACATGGATTCAAAAGTAGGAAATCAACGGACTCAGATCTTACCACGCTGACTACTTTTATCTCGAAAAGACTAACGCTCAAACTCTGCAGCGAAAAGACCGTCATGTGTTCGGTGGACATTCACAAGGATTTCGATCCGTGTCTACAAAAATACTGACTAGGACAATATTTCTCAGGAGTATTCCCTCCATCTAAAAAAAGTGGATAACTAATTTTCTCACTGGGTGAAATTGAAGAATCTATACGAAAAGTACAAATCAAGCTCGAAGTATTTCCAATGTGAAGTACCTCAAGGCTTGCCTTTATCACCAGCTCTTTTCATATTATACTTATTAGATCACACATTCCAAAGCTGAATATTTAATTGTTTTACATATACGAATGATTGTATTTACGAATGATAGATAACTTATTTCATGGCTTTACCGAGTACGCCATTTCATGCTAAACTACTACGTTGGCCTGATCAAATCGAGACGAGTTAGTACGATGAAATGGATCTTATTGTCCAAAGAGTACTTGGAGAAAATCCGTCCACGTGTTGGGAAGCAAATAAGGAGAGATACTTGATTCGCGGGCAGCTAGGACGTGGACTGAGTAATATCGTACACTTAAGTGAGCGAATTCTTACTAATGCACGACACCTTGTGGAGTGGGTCGAGTGTATCCCAAAGGAAGGCTGCCATTCTTGCTCCTGAAAAAGCGCGTGGTACACACCTAGGGACCATAAAAGACTATGTCTCGGCTAAATATTGTCTGGTGCTATCTAAGTTAATAAAAAAGTGATCAAACTTCAGGGGGAATCCCTAATTAAAAAGATCAACTTAAAAGTACTTCAGGCGACTCTCTTAGCAGCCTGGACAACCCGGACATTGACGTATCGTCGTCATCAACGGTGCTGAATTATAGCAATAACTCTCCTCAATCAGAATGCTTGCTCTCATATTCAGGACAGAAACTTTTTTAATGGTCAACGGAAACAGTGAAACCAACGTGTAAAGTAAGGCGGGCGAACGTTGACATTTAGCCACTTAATGCTGGGAGTACACCATGATTACACATGGAGGCAACGAGGTGGTGAGATCCCTCCATCTTCTGCTCTGCAATAAGTATGGCTTGAGGCGGTCCAGAAAGATGCGAAGATGCGAATTCATAGAGTTCTGTCGGTGTCTGAGAATTTAATAATAGCATTTTAATAATATACGTTCTATTAAAAATGTGTTTTGTTTTAATATATTTTAGATTTAATTGTTTTTCTTTTTATAAAAACAATCAATAAAAAATATCTAATTGTTATATACTCTCTGATGGTACACGCTATCATACGAGAAAAATACAAAAACTGAATTTGAGGTTGAAGCGATTCATGGAGTGAGAATAAATAGGAAGAAGGAAAAAGAATATCTTATAAAATGGAAGAATTATTCACTGTTATTTGATAATTTTTTTATATAAATTTAGTGATGATAATACATGGGAACCCGTAAGAAATTTAAATTGTTCCAAGCTTATTGATGATTTTTAAAATAAAAATCATAATAAAAAAAAATCTTAATTCCCAAAATAAATTGAATTTAAATACTTCTAAAATCAACAAATTAGATAGCAATCATCAAAACCGTCTATCTTCTACAAATGTAAAATTTCATTTAATGTTATATTTCAGTGTTCGGAAATCAATTTGACACAAATTGACAAGATAACAAATATTACTCGTGAAAATGATAATATATTAGTTTATGTGAAATTGTATTAACTTTATAAAATAATTTTAAGACAAAACAGTCGAAAGCAACGAAAGATTCCATTGGAGTCTTTACGAGACACGTGTCCAGTCCTTTTAATTAATTTTTTGATCAGTCGAATCAATTTTAATTAGATGTAATTTGAAATCATTTTGCCTAATGAATAATTTTTTCTTTCTAACGTGTACTTGATCAAGTAGATGTTTACATGACCTCATTTCGAATAAACGATTGACATAATCTTTGACGAATGTTAAAGATTGTAGAACTAAAATCACTGTTTTTCAAAATATTTATTTTTAATGTATTTATCCCATGCCATACTCTCTTCTATCCTTCCAGTCAGTCTTTTCCATCCAGCTTTGTTCCTCGCAGGTCTGGGAATGTCTTCAAGATCGTCACCGGTTTTGAATCAGTCGCCAATTCTTGCATAATCATACCTCAGGCAGAGAAAAGGCGTGCGTCTTGGCCGACCATGAAATCCAATTTTGTGATTGGAGAAGTATTCTTCAATGATTTGATTGCAAGGAATCATTTTTTCAATTCTCAGGACATGTCTAAAAAGTCTCCAGCGTGAAATAGTAACTTCCTTGCTAATCGGATTGCATTTAAATAATTTGTAGAGAGTGTCGATTTTAATGTATATTAAATTCTAGCGATAAGATAATGTGAATAAGTTGATCAAACTTCAAAACAAATTTCTAATTAAAAAAAACAACTTCAAGATTCTTTTAGCAGTTTGGACAGCCAGAACACAGTTTGGACACCGTATCAACGTCATTAACGTAGCTAAAGTATAAGAATAGCTCTCTAAGATCAGAAGAGTTATTTTTATATTTTGCAGAATAGGAATTTTTTCAATTGTCAGCGGATTCAATGTAACCACTTTAAAAATAAGGTGTTTATCATTTACGAAACTTTACTGTATTATGATTACAAATTTCTGTTATGGAATAATTATAAATTTGAGACAGTACAGAGATTTTTTTAAATCTCCAGTTTAATCTGTGTGTGCAAAACTCGATGGTGTGTATTACGGTCAATAATAACGTTGAATCGTATATCAAAATCAGTTGAATAATACCTGCCGCAAGTCGAAGCGGATTCAGACCAGGAAGATCAACATCTGATATAGTATGGAGTCATCGGTGCCTTACTGCCATATGTCAGAAGTACAGGAAAACGATGCACATTTTAAGAGCTGACCTATCAAAAGCCTTTGACAGCATCTGCAAAAATAAACTACAGCGGGTTCTCAAGGATATTGTTGATGAAGACTTCTTGAGGATTGTGCGTTTTGTTCTGGCTGATACGAGCCTCTTAGTGAAAATTGAGAGAGACTATTCGAATAAATTTACCACCGGGATTGGTACTCCACAGGGAGACTCTCTTTCGCCAGTCCTCTTTATGATCTATTTGGAAGCCGCGTCAAAGGATGTCAGAAAAAAATTGCTGTAGTAGACAAAGCTATAACAGTTTTAAAGAGGTGGTCCTTGAAGATCAAACCGGAAAAGACGGACATAACTTCGATTCAGCGGCTTTCGACTCGGAATGACGAGAAGTGAAGCTTTACTAACAGGCTCGTGTCGCTTTTGCGCGATGCTGAAGACATTGCCTGCTAAAAAAGCTGGCGTCATGTGCAGTAAAAATGTGGAGTATCCGACAAGCCAAAAACTTATCTTTAAATCTTTTGACACGCTTGTATAGTACGTTCGTATTACCAATCCTATTATACAACTTAGGAACAAGGGGAAAATCAAAAACGGACCTTAACAGATTAGACGTATTTTCTAGAAATCAATTGAAAAAATAATAGAAATCCATAGTCATATTTTCTTTTTAATCTTTTCTTATTTGTCTACCTTAATACCAATGAAATAATTCATTCATTACGTGAGTCTAGTTGGCTTTTTCAGCGCATTTCGCTCGCGATATTGCGCGGAAACTGCCTATCTATTCGCGCGTCCTCTCAATCAAAGAATTAACATCATAAATTTACTTAATTAACAATTATTTTAAAAAAAAATTCATTTCTGCACCCGAGGAAAGTCAATTTCAGAAACACGGGATTTTAAACTATCAAATAACACACTCTTAGAGTCTCTTAAAAATAGTTCGCTTTGCAAAGTACAGGTTTATGTTCTTGAGCCTATGTGAATTCCTTCAAGTGAGGATTCTCATAGGTAACTTTATATAAATTTATCCAAATAGTCTCTAGTTATTCTCACTACAAGGCTCGTCGTATCAGCTAGAACAAAACGCTCAATCCTCAAGAAGTCTTCATCAACAATATCCTCGAGAACCCGCAGTAGTTTATCTCGACAGATACTATCAAAAGCTTTTGATAGGTCAACTCCCAAAATTTGCATCGTTTTTCTGTACTTCTGACATATGGCAGTAAGCCACCGATGACTCCATACTATATCAGCGGTTGATCTTCCCGGTCTGAATCCGCTTTGACTTAGCGACAGGTTATGATTTTGATATACGATTCAATTAACTGATATTAATATACGATTCTATGTTATAATTGACCGTAAAATACACCATCGAGTTTATACACAGAGATTAAATGCTTGGTTTGCAAAAATTCCATAAAGAAAATGAAGTTGTTCTTTTAATTAGAAATTTTTTTAATAAGAAAACCTAAATTCAGAAAATATTTTTTCATTTCTTTTGGCGGAAGGGTTAAAGAAACACATCATTTTAGTCGGGGACATGCTTACTGTTCATTTTAACCAAAATCCAGAAAATATTTTTCACTTTTTTTGGCCAGAAGGTTTAAACGAACTCATCATGTTAGTCGTAGACATGTTGTTGTTCATTATAACCAAAATGCAGAAAATTATTTTAAATTATTTTACAGAAGGTTAAAGCAACTTATCATGTTAGTCAGGTGAATTTGCTTTTAAAATCTTTAGTATTCCTCAGAGATTATGTCGAATCGTCTATTCGAAAAAGGAGTCATGTAAACATCTAGTTGATTAAGTACACGTTAGAAAGATTAATATTTTATGATTAAATGTGAAAACATTATTCATTAGGCAAAAAAATTTCAAATTACATCTAATTAAAATTGATTCGACTGATCAAAAAATTAATCAATATGACTGGACACGTGTCTCGTAAAGACTCTAATGGAATCTTTTGTTGCTTTCGACTGTTTTGTCTTAAAATTATATTATAAAGATAATACAATTTCACATTAACAAATATATTATCATTTTCACGAGTAATATTTGTTATCTTATCAATTTGTTTCAAATTGATTTCAGAACTCTGAAATATCAAATGAATTGGAATCTTACACTTGTAGAAGATAAACGGTTTTGATGATTGTTATCCAATTTGTTGATTTTATAAGTATTTAATTTTAATTTATTTCGGTAATTCGGATTTTGTTTTTTGGTATTATGATTTTTATTTTCAAAATCATCAATAAGCTCAGAACAGTGCAAATTTTTTATGGGTTCCATGTATTATGTCACATGCCCTGTTCGTTACCATGCCCCGCTCGTTACCATTGCTCTAAATTTTTAAAATTTCAATTTAAAATATTTAAATGATTGAAATATATTTACTTATAATTTAAAAATAATAATATTATGGATTTTTATTTTTTCAATGCTTAAACCATTATCATTAAAAAACAATAAATTAAGCATGCTGTTTTATCTCATGTTCATGGTTATAGGGTATAGGTTAGGGTTAGGGTATAGGTTAGGGTTAGGGTTAGGGTTTGAAAAATTTAAAGTAGAATTTTCGAATGGAGATACAAAGATTGTTCACATGAAAAGAATCAAAAAAGGACAAATTTAATTTTCGTTTTAAACTTCAGATCTATATATGATTTTAAACTAAAAAATGGATAAAGTTGAGTTTTTTATAAGAGATCTACAGATGATTTTAAACCTTTATCTTTTACATTTCAAAAAATGTTTTAAATAAAACTAAAAACTGGTTAGAGTTAATTATAAAACTATCAAATTATGTGCCTTTAAAGCGTTTCACAACATTCAATTTAAAATATGTTTTAATGTGCTTATCAGTCAAAATGGTTTGTTGTATAAAATATTATTTTAATTTATTTGTTTTAAAGCATCTTTTAGTATAATCATTAAATTGTACTCTAATTAACCTAATATATAGGTTGAATTTTATGTCGTTGTGATTGATTATTAATTTTTCTAAAAATTGAAAAATCATTAATCAATTATTTCTCAGAAATAATTCGGAGGTAACGAGTGGGGCATAGTAATCCCTGAGGCATGTGACATATTATCATCACTAAATTTATATAAACAAATTATTAAATAACATTGAATAATTTTTCCATTTTATAAGATATTCTTTTGCTTCTTTTATTTGTTCTCACTCCAAGAATTGCTTCAACCTCAAATTCAGTTTTTGTCTTTTCTCGTTTGTTTGATAGCGTGTACCATCAGAAATTATATAACAATTAAATAAATATAATTAATTGTTAATTATTAAAAGAAACAAATTAAATTTAAAATATATTTAATCAGAACTCATTTTTAACAGAAGAAAAATTATTAAAATGCTAAATTTTAACGGTATTTTTTTGTATATTATGTTTCATGTACAGAACATATAGAATAGGTAAAGTGTTCCCAAAGAGTAATGCCGTTTATTCTGTGAGAAAAAGGAAAAATGGAAAAATTGGTGACAAGAATAAAAACTACCATCCTCAGCCAATCTTGAATATAAATTTCTTTTCAGGAAATACTTTTTTTGTAACTACCATTTTTTTCATTAATGAGCAAGAATGTCGTGTTATTTTTTTGGAGCACCTAATCTTGGTCGATTAATGATAGTTCCGTTTTGTTTCCATCGTATAATAATATTCCAAACTGTACTTTTTAGTAAAATCAGCAATTTGAGTCTTCCACAAAATTTTTGATTTTTCAATAAAGTGCAGTTTTAATGATATTTAGTTGAAATTCATGAAAATCATAATAAAAAATAGGTTAAAAGAATACAAAATTTCATTATAAAAGTTATAAAAACTATCAAAAATAGTAATCATCATTATATAACATGTCAAATTAAAAAAAGATAGCTGTTCCATGACCTACTAAATCATATTTTGTTTGTTCGTTTTTAGTTAGGAACCAAAATGTATATAAATTACACATCCAGTTTAAGATTGAGGCAAGCTTGAAAAGAGCTCGAGCATTCATGAAGCGGTTTAATTTTTTCAATGTATCTTTCAGAACAAACACCATACGAAATAACTTCTAAAAGACGTTATCATTAAGGGAGACATGAATGTTAAACACCCACTTCGGTTTGCTAGACAAACGTCAGACTCAAGAGGGAAGAAACAACTATATCATCTCGGTTTCCTAACGGTCCTGAATTACCGTACAAAAATTCGAGAACCCCATACAGGCAACTGATAAGATGACATCGTTGCACATCTCTCTCTGCTGTCCCGCCCAGTCTACAATAACATCCTTTATCCTATAATTTCAGAAGTGTGCACAATCCAATTATTTTGAGAATTAAGAAGAACTTTTCACCGAAAGAATGCTTAATCAACTACAAACACACGGACTGGATTCTTTACCAAAAGTTTACAGATAAATACTTGCAGAATTTTTTTCTAGGCAATTAAATTCCTCTGGAGAAAATAATTGCCTACGTCAATAGTTCTATTTTGGTAACTCATTTTAGACTCGGAAAGAAGTCAGTAGTTCTTAACTTCAACAAAAACGAAATATCATTTTGCCCGATTCAGAAAATCTTAGGAGTTACGTTCGATGCGCACATGTGCTTCTCTCCACACGTAGTCAACGTCTTAACGAAAAGTGAAAAGAAGACCAACATATTGAACTGTCTTTCGGGACGTTAGAAGTTTAAAAAGCATCAGTCTATACAACCAGTACATCGTGCCTTGTTTCTTGTATATATGCACGGTATGAAGCAACTTCATTTCCTGGTCCAAATAAAGGAAGATTGAGGCAAGCTTGAAAAGAGCTCGAGCATTCATGAAGCGTAAAAAAAAGCTTTCGACTCTTACAAGCATGGAAGACCTATTGATGTTATATGGACGAACAGATGAAGAAATGAAGACAAGGCTCACACGACTACTACGCGTTTGCGGGGGTACTTGTGAGGAGTCTCTGGATCACGAAATGTTATTTGTCCTGTCTTTTGCATTCTTAATGAGAAATTGTTATTTTAAATCGAATTTATTTTGTCTAAAAATATCCGAAAAATTTTATCAAACTATTTTTAGAATAAATAAATAATTTTCATCTCACGTCAATACATTTGTAAACGCGACCTTTCAAGACGAAAAAGCTCCAATTCCAGTAACCCAAATACTGAATACAACAGATCTAATAAAAAGGAATAAGTACTCATGATAAAAAAATACAACCAAACTCAGCGAAAATAAAGTAATTTTGTTAAAACATGTCGGAATCGACAAAATGGTCAAAAAATTCTTTTTGAAAATAAAATAATTTTTAATACTAATTTGTTCTAAATTGTTTAAAAAGTTTTTAAAAAAAGAATAATTTTTTGATAGTCCCAAAGCAGAAACGACCTTGGTTACCGGCTCAATCAAAAACCTTCAACTAATTATCATTCTCAGGTTGTACCCTTAAACTGTATGTGTAATTTATTTACATTCTGGAGCCTAACTAAAAACGAACAAACAAAATATGATTTAGTAAGTCATGGAACGGCTATCTTTTTTTAATTTGACATGTTTTATAATGATAATTATTATTTTTGATAGCTTTTATAACTTTTATAATGAAATTTTGTATTCTTTTAACCTATTTTTATTAATGATTTTCATGATTTCAACTAAATATCATTAAAACTGCAATTTAATTGAAAAATCAAAAATTTTGTGGAAAGACTCAAATTGCTGATATTACTGAAAAGTACAGTTTGGAATATTATTATCCGATGGATACAAGACGGAACTATCATTAATCGACCAAGATTAGGTGCTCCAAAAAAATAACACGACATTCTTGCTCATTAATGAAAAGATTGGTCGATACAAAAAAAGTATTACTTGAAAAGAAATTTATATTCAAGATTGCCTGAGGATGGTAGTTTTTATTTTTGTCATTAATTTTTCCATTTTTCCTTTTTCTCAGAAAATAAACGGCATTACTCTTTGGGAACACTTTACCTTTTCTATATGTTCTGTACATGAAGCATGATATACATAAAAACACCGTTAAAATTTAGCATTTTAATAATTTTTCTTCTGTTAAAAATGAGTTCTGATTAAATATATTTTAAATTTAATTTGTTTCTTTTAATAATTAACAATTAATTAAAATTTATTTAATTGTTATATACTTTCTGATGGTACACGCTATCAAACGAGAAAAGACAAAAACTGAATTTGAGGTTGAAGCAATTCTTGGAGTGAGAACAAATAAAAAGAAGCAAAAAGAATATTATAAATAAAATGGAAAAAATTATTCAATGTTATTTAATAATTTGTTTATATAAATTAGTGATGATAATACATGGGAACCATAAGAAATTTGCACTGTTCTGAGCTTATTGATGATTTTGAAAATAAAAATCATAATACCAAAAAAAACAAATCCGAATTACCGAAATAAATTAAAATTAAATACTTATAAAATCAACAAATTGGATAACAATCATCAAAACCGTTTATCTTCTACAAGTGTAAGATTCCAATTCATTTGATATTTCAGAGTTCTGAAATCAATTTGAAACAAATTGATAAGATAACAATATTACTCGTGAAAATGATAATATATTTGTTTATGTGAATTGTATATCTTTATAATATAATTTAAGACAAAACAGTCGAAAGCAACAAAAGATTCCATTAGAGTCTTTACGAGACACGTGTCCAGTCATATTGATTAATTTTTTGATCAGTCGAATCAATTTAATTAGATGTAATTTGAAATTTTTTTGCCTAATGAATAATGTTTTCACATCTTAATAAAATAGGTATATGGTGTGGTTGTCTGTCTGTCTGTCTGTGTGTGCACACCAACTTCAAATTGGCAATACGATGTCCTCGACTTACATGATGAGGTCCTAAAACCTTCCCCCCAAAAAAATTAAAAAAAAATTTTCTGCATTTGGTTAAAATGAACAACTACAATGTCCTCGACTTACATGATGAAGTCCTTAAAACCTTCCCCCAAACAAATTAAAAAAAATTTCTGCATTTTGGTTAAAATGAACAACTACAATGTCC
>NW_021836199.1:0-5000 GCF_006345805.1 Octopus sinensis
CATTATTATTATCATCATCATCATTATTATTATTATTATTATTATCATCTTTAACATGACCAACATCATTATTTAAACGCAGTTTCCACACGAGTGTCTGCAGAAGATTTACATACACACACACACACACATACACACACACATATATATATACGCACACACACACATATACGCACATACACACGCGCGCGCGCGCACGAAAAGAAAGGCAGACAGGCTGACAGGTAGGCAGGCTGACAAGCAGACAAACCGACAGACAAACAGTGAAAATAGAAAAGAGAACTAATTTGCATCATATTTTATATTCGCCTTGAAGATTTCAAAGAACTTGTTGGTATTATTAACTCCTGTCATCTTGATAGACAATTCATTTTCATTCATCTTCGTTTCCCACGACATTTGTTTGAACTTGTTCTTCCATTTTCTATCTAATACTTTATAACATCTTTTGTGAATTGCGTATATTGTTTCCCCTACTGTTCGTTTTTATCTTCTTCTTTTTTTCTCTCTGATCAAGGAAAGACATCACAGATGGAAAAACAAGATTAAAATTTCGAGAGGTGCGTCATATTTCTAAAAGCCTGTCACAAAGATATGATATCTGTCTTTTTGAAAAATTGTACGTAATAAAGCATTCGACCACAAATGTTTCTGAAGACAACCGTAGAAAGAGCTCAAGAAAAATAGTTTTGTCAGACAGTAGGTAACCCATTTTATTCTTTAGTCAAGAAGAAGTCAATGTCCTTGATGCTCTACAGGGCCTCTGAGACTGGTGGGTGGGAAGAAGAGAGGGGGCCGAGACGAAGATATCCTTAAGAGAGAACATGGCTTGAATGCCTGCAATAGAGTGATCTTTGCTAAAGGTCCCTTATGTACTGAAAGGCTAGGTAAGAATCATTCTTTGCTTCAGTGAAATGCCGCTTGGTATAGACATGTATTCCGCCACTACTCCATAACCAAAACCATTCTTCAGAGACACAGCTAGAAGAAAGCGAAAAAGACAATAAAAATCCTGGTCTGGCATCAAGGACTGGACGGGTTTAAATACTGCAGTCTTTTCTGCGCATGACGAAGGACAGGGGTCAGTGGCGATTTCTGATTGCCTGAGCATCTACTATGGTACTCACAACAATTGGCGCTGCTAGTCACCGGTTGTTGTTGTTGCTCCTGCTACTGCTGCTTCTGTTGCTGTTGTTGTTGTTGTTGTTGTTGTTGTAGTAGTAGTAGTAGTAGTAGTAGTTGTTGTTGTTGTTGTTGTTGTTGTAGTCGTTGTTGTTATGGCCGAGTTCCAACCCGGTCCGCAGGAACAAAGTCCACTTGCCACACTTCTTGGTCCATCATCACTGCGAATTCCAGGCCTGTGATGATTGTTGCTGGTGCCTTCTACGGTCTTTGCCGGTCTATGGTGAAACCGAGGTCTTTGTCACTGTTATTCTTTAATTCTTTTACTTGTTTCAGTCATTTGACTGCAGCCATACTGGAGCACCACCTTTAGTCGAACAAATCGACCCAGGACTTATTCTCTGTAAGCCTAGTACTTATTCTATCGAAACCTTTTGCCGAACCGGTAAGTTACGGGGAGATAAATACACTAACATCGGTTGTCACGCGATGGTGAGAGGACAAACACAGACACACAAATACATACATATATATATATATATATATATATTCGACGGGCTTCTTTCAGTTTCCGTCTACCAAATCCACTCACAAGGCTTTGGTCGACCCGAAGCTATAATAGAAGACACTTGCCCAAGGTTCTATGCAGTAGGACTGGACCCGGAATCATGTGGTTTGGAAGCTAGATTCTTACCAGACAGCCACTCCATCTATAGCCTGCTGTATTGCACAATCCAGTACAGTTGTAAACAAAGGTCGTGCAAACTTATCTCCTGATAGCACCCTAGCTGGTATTTGAAAAAAAATCCGTTTCTCCATCAGATGACAACACACGAGCTCTGGTCTTCTCATAGGTTTTTGCAATGGCAAGAACTAGTTCTTCTGGAATGCCGTATGCTCGAAGGATCTTCAATCTTTTGTAATGATGGATGCTGTCAAACGCTTTGCTGAAGTCCACAAAGGTTATAATAGCGAGTAGCTGTCTTGATTTAACTCTTTCTGTGATATGTCTCAGAGTTAAGATCTAAGATTTGGATCTCCCTGGTCTAAATCAATTTTGATTTGTCTTAGATGGCCATCAAGCACCGGTTGAATCTTGTTGAGGAATATTCGGCTGATGAGTTTGAGTGAGATACTGGACAGTGCAATGACGATGATGATTATGGTGATGATGGTGATGGTACTGATGATGGTTGTGGTGGAGGTGGCAGGGAGGAAAAGAAGAAGGAAGAGGAAAAGGAGAAAGAGGAGGAAAAGAGAAGGAGGAGAAACAGGGGAATGATAATGATATTAGTGGTGACGATGATGATGATGATAATGACAACGACGATGACGACGACAACGACGATGCTGGTGGTGATGGTGGTGGTGGTAATGGTACTGATGATGGTAGTGGTGGAGGTGGCGAGGAGTAAAAGGAGAAGGAGGAGGAACGGGGGAAATGATAATGATATTAGTGGTGACGATGATGGTGATGATAATGACAACGATGATGACGACGACGACGACGATGGTGGTGGTGATGGTGGTGATGGTGGTGGTGGTGGTGGTGGTCGTTGTGGTCGTCGTCGTCGTCACCATCATCATGTCTAGGTTGATGACAATGAAGACAGTGTTTCGATGAGCTAATACAACATACACATCGTTCATTGAAAATACAGCAACCAAGTCTCCTTCAAATGCATCCGAGACGCCATCACAACACATGTATCATATAAATAGTTCCTATTACTTACCTTCTCTGGCGGCGAGTTGACAGAACCGTTAGCACGCCGGGCGAAATGCGTAGCCACATTTCGTCTGCCGTTACGTTGTGAGTTCAAATTCCGCCGAGGTCGACTTTGCCTTTCATCCTTTCGGGGTCGATAAATTAAGTACCAGTTACGCAGTGGGGTCTATGTAATTGACTTAATCCCTTTGTCTGTCCCCTCTATGTTTAGCCCCTTGTGGGCAATAAAGAAATATACCTTCTCTAGTCATGAACTCAGCGCCTCAAATTCGCTATAAATCACAACTCTTACAATTTCTGATTGCACTTCATGGTTTCCATTTCTAGGAACCAGAAAATATTTCACTCTACGAGTGTGAACACCCTATGAAACTCAAGTAACATCACCATTGTGACGAAACAGTGCCGATGTTACTATACACACAAATATCTGAAACTATGCAAACAAGATCATTTGATGGCAAATTAATACATATATATATATATATAATTAACAGAATGTGATAAAAAATCCAAAGCTGTGAAGGATTTCAGAACATTTATAAAGTGAAAGTCTAACAGCTGTTTCCGGGATATTTTATATATCTCTTCATCGGGGACGGTGTGAGAAAATCGTAGGGCAATAGTTAATTTAGATAAGATATGAAATAGAGAGTGAAGTGGAGGAATGAAAATAGACGTGAGATTTTCAGGGATATTGTATCTGCAGTTCCATTATTTAGGCAGAATGGTATATACATATGTGCGTGTGTGTGTGTGTATGAATGTACGTATGTATATGTATATGTATACACATACACACACATACGAGAGTCGATTGAAAAGTTCAAAGGCTAACAAACATATTCTCATGGAATGTGACAAAATGAAGTGAATCCGTTCAACACAGTCCTCTTAGCGGTTCACACCCTTCTTCCATCGGTCTTGCAGTGCTTAGATCCCAGATTTCATCCTGTTGGTCAAAATAGCCATCAACAGCAGATATGACGTCATCATCACTGCAATGCTGCTTCCCAGCCGTCTTTCCATGTTGGGGAATAGATGATAGTCAGTTGGAGCCAAATCAGGAGCATAGGAACGGTGATCAAGCAGTTCAAAGACACAGTTACGCACAGAAGCTATTGAAACCAAGGATTTGTGTGCCAGAGTATTGTCCTTATTAAACAGGACCCGTCTCGTCAGCTTTTCCGAATATTTGGTCATGATAGCTTTCGTAACTGCATCAAAAAGTTGGTGTAGTACTCTCCATTGACAGCGTGGCCATTTTGAAGATAGTCAGAAAAACACAATGACTTTTGCATCTCAAAAAACTGAGGCCATCAGCGTCCCTGCAGATGAAACAAGTTTAGCTTTTGGGGGAAAAGTTGAGGAGAGGTGTTTTCACTCCACAGATTGTCTCTTTCTCACTGGCTCAGTGATGAACCATAATTGAATAAGTAAATACAATAATGCAGAATCCTTGTCCGGTACCAGATTGATCCCAAAATATAATCAGTTCGTGCCAGTCACGAGGCCAAACATCCCTGAATGTTTCATCGGAATCCATCCAACGGTTCTTCAGATATCTTGTCCACGGACAAACAAACAAACAAACGAACAAACATGATTGAAAACGATACCTCCGCCTTCGTTATGGCGGCGATAATAAGAGATACAATAACGTTGAATGATATAACTGAGGACCTGATAAAATGTCTAATCACATCAACTTTCTTTTTCCTACTCTCTCTAACTTACCGTCTGATTACTTACTATCTTATTATTTACCTGTCGTTCTATATCTACGTATGACTGTGTGAGCACCTGTATGGATAACTGCACCTATATCATAATGTACATATTTACGTGATTGCGTGTGTGTGAATGCGGATATATACACACACAGACGTGTGGTGTGCGCATATATATATATATATATATATATATATATATGCACATATATATATATATATATATATATATATATATATATATATACATATATATATATATATTATATATATATATATATGTAATATATAATATATATATATGTACACACACACACACTCACATATATATATATATACACACTCATACACATACACACACATCTCTATATATGCACGCACCTCTATCATCCTCTGCCCCTCTGTCTTCATATATAATG
>NW_021836199.1:7500-25864 GCF_006345805.1 Octopus sinensis
CTCAGAACGAAAAGACGAACGAGGTGTAGCTAAGTATTTTATCCGGCGTGCTAACGATTCTGCCAGTCCCTGCCTTAATAATGATAATAATCATTTCCGCTATAGGAACAAGGCCTAAAACTTTGGCGGGAGCAAAGGAAGGTGGTGGAACGATCTTCTCAATGGACTCAGCTGATTACTATATCCGCCCAATACAACAGCAGGTGTTGAGCCTAACTCCACCAGTCAGCAGTACTCGGGCACTGAGCGAGTGCGTGATGAAGGGTTTCATCGCTCTGCACAGTTTTCGCAAAAAGGCCCAACTGATGGCATTTCCGTACATGTAGAGTTTATCTCGAACCAAAAATATCCCCTAGTAGCACGGATTTCTGGAAATTATCCATGAACTCAGCCTAAAACTCTTCTGGAACAGACCAACCAGCTGATTTTCATTGACGCCCAGAGTTTCCCCGAGAACGTCGCTTTTGCCTTTCACAAATCCGCTATAAAACCCTGACGTGGAACTTCCACTAACAGCATTGCCCGATGATTAGAGAGCTTGACATTTCAGATGGTAAACACCTTGTCTCGATCTTTGCTTGACCCAGGAATGCAGCTTTGTCAAAGAAACGAGATGTAGGAAAATGCGTCTGACAAACGGTAACCACTATTGTTTACCGTCAAAGAATTGTGTTAGTTGTTGCAGCCTCAGCACAGCCTGCGCATCATCAATCACAATATGCCCAGTCCCTCAGTCAGCGGGTGTTGGCAGAAAATAGAGCACCTGCCCAGTGGAACACGTCCCTTTCAAAGAAAGCAGAAAAGCAGAGACTCCGGTCTGGTCAGACGTGAAATGAAACAAGGCAAGACGGCCAAGTGATGATAGGTGACGGAGGCGATGTAGGCGTTCGCACCTTTGCATGAACTTTCAGGGATAGCTTTCTCTAGACCCATTTCTGGGTGAAGACTAGCTACCCTGTTCGTCACCTCGCCTCATTTTTTCTCTACTTATAGATCTGAACAAAATCAAGCCAGACACCGGGTAATTTAACTGGTACGACCGTCCAGCATCCCAGAGACACTGTTTTGACGACACCCTGAGCTGTAGATTCACTGACTTTTCATGATTAATTTTGTTTCCTATCAGTGCATCGTAATCTCTCAGATGATACAAAAACACTTCATCGTGTCTGTTGACTGAAACTATTACATACTCATATGTCGACATGGATCTTTCAGATCTTCGTTCACGCAGGATACCTGTCAATCAAAAGCTTTCAATATGAAAGCTTTTGATTGATCTAAAATGATCAGAACCCCACCTATGCCAGGTTCGTCTTCACCCTCTTTATGATGCAGAGCATTAGGTGAAATTTTTTATGGATAAATCTGTTTGGTGCACACAACCAATCAGAATACTGACGACAAATACCAACCATTTTGCTAACAACTTGGCCTAAATTTTGAAACGTTAAAAAAATTATAGGTGCAAAACTTGTGAGTGGACCATCTAAACCAGACGATTTGCCCCTGGTACAGATATCCATTGCTTCCCGTATGTCAGTGGCTGTTATTGGATTTTCACTCCGCTGCCGTTGAGAGTCGCAGCAGGCTGTTGATGTAGGCATTGTTATCCGGTCTTTTGAATTCCTCTTCTATTTGTGCTTCACACATTTTCGAAGTACCTGCAATATGCCGTTCCAATCCCCCATTATCACTAAAATGAGAACCTTTCCCATGTAAGACTTCAGCTGCATAAAGAAATCCACCCGTCTCATCCTTGTCGAGGTGTCCATAACCATTAGTTGAAAGATATGACCTTAGCTGCTGGTTACGTCCAGCACCACCAACTTGCTCCCTGGGTCCAGGAAGTCTGTATTGCGAAATCCAGCAATTCCAAAACAATACCGAGACTCCACCTCCTGGTCCCGTACAACCTGGAGATATGAACACCTCTAACTGCCGAAGGTGGCAACGAAGGCACGTTCCTCGAAGATTCTGATCACACTGCCGACTTTCATATTTATGTCTAATGGCCTGAGGTTGTTCAGCAAGTAATCTTCCTTACAAGACGATCCCAGACCACGTGTAATCGCAGTAACAATTCTGAGTAAGGCCATATTAGTTGATAAAGTGAAAAGTGAGAAGGATTACTTACCTTATTCTTGAGAAAGGACAATCTGCCCTGCTTTCTAATAGTGGGTGTTTCCACCAGTAATTTCTTATATACTCTTTGATCTCGGAAAGCTATTCCATCGGGATATTTTGCTTTTACTCAGTTGTAAGTTCCTTATGTTGTATCCTAAGACTTCTACTTGTGTTGGTATGTCATTTGTTGATGCGATAATGTTTGTATGTTGATGTATATAGTTCCTTAATTCTTTGTTGTTTCTGTCAAAGGCTCCAATCGTTTGTTTGGTGTACATTAACCTGTATTTGTCTCCGTCTGTGGCGTTTGCAGTAGCGTTTGTTGATTCTGTCCAAGGTGGTAGTGTGAGTTGATGTTAATATTGTATTCCCTTCAAGTCTTCTCCCTTCAAATCTCACGACTTGTGAGACTAAATTTGTTTTGCCATTTTTCTTTCTTTTCTCTCCCTTCTTACCAGAACATTCTCGATTATAAGATCTTTGTAGCTCTTATTTCATGAGATACCTGAGTGATCTGAAGATTCTGCTGCTAATTCTGGCGATGTTGTTCCTGTTCTTGTTCTTGTTCTTGTTCTTGTTCTTGTTGTTCTTGTTGTTCTTGTTGTTCTTGTTGCCAAAATAAATATTGAATAATTAAATATGCTAATGTTGTTTGATCAGTGGAAACACGAAACTTAGAGTAACAGTATTTACATTATTTACATTCGACGGATATTTGTCCTCATCTTGTTTGTTGCTATACCCTCCAGCCTTCATCAGGTGTCTTGGGTAAATTTCGAACCTGGGTTCTTATTCCTAAGGTATTTTTCGATTGTTAAACGTTGTGTTAATTTACACAGTTGTACTGTAGACGGCTGTGCCTTTAGTAAACAATATATATTTTATGCACAGCCTAGCGTGAGTCAGTTGTATTGCACTAAATTTGAATATTATAAAACTATTAGCTTTGACATACATATATTTCTGTGTGTGCTCGCGCGTGTGTTTGTGTCTAGTCATCAGCATACATGATGTATGTACACTGTCGATAGGCTATTTACTTCAGTATTTGTCCCGAGATAACATCCCTCATGGACTCACTGTTAAAAACCAATAAAAATCAGAGAAATTTGAAAATTAGTCCCAATCGTGGCTAGCGAGAGCACCAGATACACATTGGGTTTCTTTATTTATATATGTATGTATGTATGTATGTATGTATGTATGTATGTATGTATGTATGTATGTATGTATGTATGTATGTATATGTATGTATGTATATATATATATATATATGAGTGTGTGTGTGTGTGTGTATGTATGTATGTATGTATGTATGTATGTATGTAAGTTATTATTCAGTTTTATTTCAAGGTTTCTTGCCAATAGAGAAAGAGCCAGCTTCTAACCCAAGGCTCTTTCAATGGAACTTCAACGACATCGACATGATATTTTTGTATGTATGTATATGCGCAGATTTGTATGTTTTGTTTTATGTATGGTTTCTCATGCATATAGTAGCATATCTAGACATGCTCTAGAAATGATAAATTCCCGGAAAGTTTTGCAGATTTTTACAGTTCTAGTGATGGCATGGATTTGTAGTCTTCGAATCAGCTTTCTAGGTTCTGGTTTTGAGAAGCTTAATTTCTCGAGATTGGTATTTAGGCAGCGTGTTACATAGCCCAGTAACATGATCTTGTAATCTGGATAGAGTAACTACAATTTTTTCTATAATTCAGCGTAGGTATTTTTCTTTCGCTGATCTTTAGCTTTATATTAATATCCGCTGGGCAGCTGATTCCCACAACTGTACACAGTGTCTCTTCTCTATCCAAATCATTATGTCAGGTCTAATGTATGTATGTATGTATGTATGTATGTATGTATGTATGTATGTATGTATGTATGTATGTATGTATGCATGCATGCATGTATGTATGTATGTATGTATGTATGTATGTATGTATGTATGTATGTGTATGTATGTATGTATGTATGTATATGTATGTATGTATATATATATATATATATGAGTGTGTGTGTGTGTGTGTATGTATGTATGTATGTATGTATGTATGTATGTAAGTTATTATTCAGTTTTATTTCAAGGTTTCTTGCCAATAGAGAAAGAGCCAGCTTCTAACCCAAGCTCTTTCAATGGAACTTCAACGACATCGACATGATATTTTTGTATGTATGTATATGCGCAGATTTGTATGTTTTGTTTTATGTATGGTTTCTCATGCATATAGTAGCATATCTAGACATGCTCTAGAAATGATAAATTCCCGGAAAGTTTTGCAGATTTTTACAGTTCTAGTGATGGCATGGATTTGTAGTCTTCGAATCAGCTTTCTAGGTTCTGGTTTTGAGAAGCTTAATTTCTCGAGATTGGTATTTAGGCAGCGTGTTACATAGCCCAGTAACATGATCTTGTAATCTGGATAGAGTAACTACAATTTTTTCTATAATTCAGCGTAGGTATTTTTCTTTCGCTGATCTTTAGCTTTATATTAATATCCGCTGGGCAGCTGATTCCCACAACTGTACACAGTGTCTCTTCTCTATCCCAAATCATTATGTCAGGTCTAATGTATGTATGTATGTATGTATGTATGTATGTATGTATGTATGTATGTATGTATGTATGTATGTATGTATGTATGCATGCATGTATGTATGTATGTATGTATGTATGTATGTATGTATGTATGTATGTGTAATATTTATAAGAATATATTTCCATATTTTCCAGCTCTTGTTGGAAAATAGTTCGCTGGTCATAAGCTTGACAGAGGTCATGCAATTTCGAATTTTTATTTATTTTGCTAATGTATTTATCTATTTATGTTCCAGAAATTTTTAATTTCTCTACGATATTTGTAAAATCAAAATCAAGAAAACTTGCACTTTTGGAAAAATTATTACAATTTCTTTTTTTATATCCAAAAATAATGAATGAGAAAACGCCAAAATTACCATATGCGTGAAATTAATTATTGCAGATCAAATGCAAAGATAAAACACCAAAACCAATTAAAGATCAAATCAATCACAATTATGGATATTTTAATTTTAATTCGAATAACATTCTGTCTTTCTATAAAATGAGGATTATTTTCAACTTTGATCTCTGTAGAAATGTGTGACGAGTGGAAGACAGTTATACCAATATTGTCCTTACCTTTTAGAAGCATACACACATATAGAAATATAATCATTCATATGTATGTATGCATGTATGTATGTATGTATGTATATATATATTATATATATATATATATATATATACATATATATATACACGCACATACACACATATATACATACATATATACATATATATGTGCATATGTATATATATATATATATATATATATATATATATACAGTTATTTATTAATAGGCATACACAAAAAACATAAAAATAGAGAGAGGAGGAGAGAGAGAGATGAGATAGAAAGAAATATTTTGGACCAGACTAAATATAAAAAACTAATTTTAAAATTTAATAATCATTAATAAAAAAAATTTAAACTTGAATACAGACATGTCTGTAACATATTTTTCAAAAATCTTATCCACGTTTGTGTGTACGTGCGCGCGTGTGTGTATTTATGCATTCGGCACCATGAAGTTTTGTTGGCTTGTAGAACGAACCTAGCTCGTCGGGCATTTAAAGGTCAATTAATACGAAATGAGACAAGAGTTGACCAATAGAGGCCTAACATCTAGAAGCCATCTTGAATTTGTCTCATTTCCGATGACTTGGTACCTAAACAGGGATGGAGAATAAACGAGCTTTAAACTACTTAAAATATGATTGTGACATATTTTAACTTCTAAAGTAAAATTCACTGCAGTTACTGTGAAGAAAAAATTCTCTTTTGTGGTAAAAGGTGAAAAGCACATCATCCCTCTCTTCAGTATTTCCAACTGAGGAAGTCTAAAGAGCCAGAAGCGTGCTTCTGGGAATCCACTTGAGGGCAGCACTGGGCAGATATGGTGCTTTACCATAAGAGATTTTTTTCTCCACGATAACTGCTGTGCATTTGCTATTAGAATTTAAAATATGTTATAAACATATTTCATCTAACCTAAAGTTCGTATATATAAGGCAGTGCAAGCATTTGTAAGTTGAACTGATTAATTAATTAAAGAATTATACAACGATGTAATAAATATCACCGTGATCACCGTGACCGACCAGGCTATCAGATGTTGCTACACATCGCTGGTCACAATACGCTTCGCATTGCTTTAGCCTTCAAATGACGCCACCCCGCTGGCTAAGCGAGCAAACCAACAGAAGAAAGAGTGAGAGAAAGTTGTGGCGAAAGAGTACAGCAGGGATCGCCACCACCCCCTGCAGGAGCCTCGTGGAGCTTTAAGGTGTTTTCGCTCAATTAAACACTCACAACGCCCGGTCTGGGTATCGAAACCGCAATCCTACGACCGCGAGTCCGCTGCCCTAACCACTGGGCCATTGCACCTCCACGTGATAAATATATTATATTATTCTTGTCAGTCGTATCTGTTTACACTCTTTATTCTTTACTCTTTTACTTGTTTCAGTCATTTGACTGCGGCCATGCTAGAGCACCGCCTTTAGTTGAGCAAATCGACCCCAGGACTTATTCTTTGTAAGCCTAGTACTTATTCTATCAGTCTCTTTTGTCGAACCGCTAAATTACGGGAACGTAAACACACCAGCATCGGCTGTCAAGCGATGGTGGGGGGAACAAACATAGACACAGAAACATACACACACACACACACACACACACACACACATATATATATATACATATATACGACGGGTTTCTTTCAGTTTCCGTGTACAAATCCACTCACAAGGCTCTGGTCGGCCCGAGGCTATAGTAGAAGACACTTGCCTAAGGTGCCACGCAATGGGACTGAACCCGGAACTATGTGGTTGGTAAGCAAGCTACTTACCACACAGCCACTCCTACGCCTTACAGTAGATAATTCCTTTCTGTGGTCGACCATTTATTCAACCGTGATTGTTTGCTGTGATCACAAGATTGATGCTGTGCAGCTCACTGCTAAAAACCACGTTACGGCAGATAGTATGGTAGCCGAATGGTTATGGATGTGAGCACTTACTTTAAATCACTAATATTTACATTTAATTCTTTCACCCTCACAACGAAGATGTATTTACCTTACATTCTATCGGATTGCGTTAACAAAACAGAAGAGAATATATCAGAAATTGGATGCCCCAAATATTCCGACAATAGCCTTCTCACAACTTAAGTATGGAAGAACATATATTTATCTGATCAGACAGCCAGAATATAGTCATATGTGTATGCATGATTGTACGAATGTATTTATTTTTCTCATCTTTCATATGTGTACACTTTTTTTATTTATATATGTATGCGTGTGTGTGTGTGGTGTGTGTGTGTGTATGTGTGTGTGTGTGTGTGAAGGTGTATTTAGTATATCTTTTAATCAAGGTGTATATAAGAGTTATGTGCCTTTTTTGTATATATATATATATATATATATATATTCATATGTTGTGCCCAACTGCAAAAACACTCACGCACTCATATGCATACATCATACATGTAATCTGCGTGTATGCATAAATGTATATGAGTAAATATATATATGCATGATGTTTGTATGTGTGTGCATGTATGTGTATCTGTATGCTTGCATAATTGTATGCATGTGTGTATATTTGCATGTATTTAAAGCAAACTAGATGAACCAGATAGGGGAGGGCTATAGATCGTATGGGGCCAGTCTCAATCAACACAAAAGGGTCAACGTTGTTACAAGAACAACAACCAATATTTAAACACTTTCCTCCTCCTCCTATACACACACTACTGTTACTACTACTACTACTACTACTACTACTACTACTACTAATACTACTCATCCCCTGTACACCTTCTGACACGCCATGATATTACATCACCTCCCAAGCTTCGCAAAACAAGCACCACTACCGCCATCACCAGACACACCTACGCCCTTCAGAATGCTCACCATCTCTTGCCTCATTCGGCCTGTTTTGTGTTTGCATGCAAGAGAGCGAAAAAGCATTGCCGGTGGCCATGTTTGGAGCAAGGACTGCGTATGTGCCAGCAAGAAATTGTTGTTGTTTGTTGTTGTTGCTGCTGTTGCTGTTGCTGCTGCTGTTGTTGTTGTTGTTGTTGTTGATATTGTTGCTGTTGTTGTTGTTAATGTCGGTGGTGTTGCTGTTAGGATTAGAGGAGAACAAGAGGCGAAATACAGAGATGACGAGTGCAGAAAAAAATGGCGACCAGCCATATTCGATAAGCGTCTATAACAAACATGTCATCAGATGCCAGTAGCCTTCGGTTTTGTCATTAATCTTAATAACCGACAATACGTCCAGTCAACCTTCTCATAATCACACCCTCGGCCTTTTTTCTTCCTTTTTTCATTTCGTTCATTTATGATTTCGTACTTTCTTCTCTATCTTACTCTCCATCTCTCTTTCTCATTCTCTCTCTTTCTCTCTCTCTCAATCTCTCTCTCCCTTTCTTTTTCTTTCTTTTTGTCTCTCATATTCGTTTTTATGTATTTATTTTCGCTATTTCCATTTGTTTTTCTTGTTTTTTTTCGTAGAGGTTGGTTATATATCGTCTGTTTCCACATCGTCTTTCTGCTTCTCTTTTCTTCCTTTACTACTACTACTACTATACTACTACTACTACTACTACTACTACTACTACTAATAATAATAATAATAATAATAATAATAATCCTTCCTACTATAGGCACAAGGCCCGGAATTTGTGGGGAGGGGGATAGTCGATTACACCGACCCCAGGACTTGACTCGTTCTTAATTTATCGACTCCGAAAGGATGAAAGGCAAAGTCGACCTCGGTGGAATTAATAATAATAATAATAATAATAATAATAATAATAATAATAATAATAATAATAACAGTTCACTGGTAGTGAACAGCTGGCACCGTAGTACATCTCCAGCGTTAGAAATAATAAATAATAAATAATAATAATAATAAATAATAATAAATAATCAATAATAATAATAATAAATAATAATAATAATAATAATAATAATAATATAATAATAATAATAATAACAGTTCACTGGTAGTGAACAGCTGGCACCGTAGTACATCTCCAGCGTTAGAAATAATAAATAATAAATAATAATAATAATAAATAATAATAAATAATTAATAATAATAATAATAATAATAATAATAATAATAATAATAATAATAATAATAATAATAATAATAATAATAATAATAATAATAATAATAATAATAATAATCATGATAAAAAAATATTCAGACAAATACATAACAAAAACACCAGGACTTACAAACACATATAACATACAGAAAATTGCACTACTAGGCACTGCACACATCCTACGCAGAACACTTTCCATACAATAACCATCAGAGCATCACAACAAATCACAGCACATACCCAAGGCACACAGAGCTGCGCTCGGTAGTGAAGTGAAAGCACGCTATAAAAATAAAACTACTGAATAATAATAATAATAATAATAATAATAATAATAATAATCATGATGATGATGATAATAATAACAATACTCCTTTCTACTATAGGCACAAGGCTTGAAATTTTGGGGGAGAGTGGACTAGTCGATCACATCGACACCAATGTTTAACTGGTATTTAATTTATTGACCCCGAAAGGATGAAAGGCAAAGTCGACCTCTGCCGGCGGAATTGAACTCATAGCTTAAAAACTGACGAAATGCCGCAAAGCATTTCGCCCAGTGTGCTAACGATTCTGCCAGTTCGCCGTCTTATTAATGATAGTAATAATAATAATAATAATAATAATAAATATAATAATAATAATCAATAATAATAATAATAATACTAATAATAATAATAATATATATAATAATAATAAATAATAAAATAGTAATAATAATAATAATAATAAAAATAGTATAATAATAATAATAATATAATAATATAATAAAATAGTAATAGTAATAATAATAATAATAATAATAAAATAGTAATAATATAATAATAATAAATAGAAATAATAATAATGATAATAATAATAATAATAATAATAATAATAATAATAAAATAGTAATAAATAATAATAATATAATAATAATAATATAATAATAATAAAATAGTAATAATAATATAATAAAATAGTAATAATAATATAATAATATAATAATAATAATAATAAAATAGTAATAATAATAATAATATAATATAATAATAAATAATAATAATAATAAAATAGTAATAATAATATAATAAAATAGTAATAATAATAATGATAATAATAATAATAAATAATAATAATAAAATAGTAATAATAATAATAATAATATAACAATAATAATAATAGTAATAATAATAATATATATAATAATAATAATAATAATAATAGTATTAGTAATAATAATAATAATAATAATAATAATAATAATAATAATAATAATAATGCTATCACTACCACAACACCACCTACTACCATAACTACAACTATAATTATTATCACACTTCTACAGCAATTATTACAACTGACTACTACTAATTATAACTACAATATTATTACAACTACATCCAACAAAACTACTACCTACAACTCTCACTAAAAAATTCCTTATTACTACATGTTTTTTCTGTTTTCTTTGCTCTTTTGTGTGTGTGTGTTATCCTTAATCGAAAAGAAAACAAGTGACAAAGAGAGAGAAAAAGAGAATAAAAAGAGACAAATCTATATGCGTTATCGAGGTGGTCTGCTCTTATTCATGCGTGGATTAACTCTCTCTCTCTCTCTCTCTCTCTCTCTCTCACTCTCTCTCTCACGCTTTCTCTCTCTCTCCAATGAAAGACAAGTAAGTCGAACTCAAAACAGTTCTTTCTCGCATTCATATAGCGTCAAACAAAACCTAGTGTGTTATTATTTGCTGCCCATGCTGTATATTTAAATGGTCTCCTCAGGGAACACGCGCTGAGGTCCATTTATGTCCATACCGAATGACCCCCTGGTATTGCCAACTTAGTCACTCTTGGACTACCCTTCTGGATTACTTCGGATAACAACAGATCCATTTTATTGTATTATGTACGTACTAGCAGTATCGCCCGGCGTTGCTCGGGTTTGTAAGGGAAATAACTACATAAGCATTTTTAGAGAGTTACTTCCTTTATAGATGCCAATTCGGGCTTTCTTAGCCATTTCTGTTTTGGTGTCTTCAAGCCATGAAGTCGTTGTTCTAAAAGAACGCTGGTCTCCTTGACAACGCATTACGACGTTGATTTCCTTAAACTCCCTTCCCCACAGCTTCACGAGGGAGGGAAGAAGGGGGAGAAGCAAACACAGGTGCAGGTGTTTGAGCGTGGACGCCAACTCCGCCGCCATCGACACACGAAAAATTATGCATTAAAATGGAATAAAAAATGATGTTAAATTATTTTAAAATCGTAGACTCATCGTAGACGCGCGCTAATTGCCAGACGGGCTCGATATTAATCACGACTATAAGATACCCGAATTTGGTTAAACTGCACCGCAAAATGTGGGAGAGTTAGGAATCTAAATCGTAGGAGACAGACACTCACACAACTACAGTTTTATATATATAGATATGTGTATCTCGCTAACATTTTCTCTCTTTTTGTCCCACTCGCTTGTTCTCCCTGTCACTCTTTCTTTCTGTTCCTTTCTTACGTTTCCTCTAATCAACTTGTTTCTTGTGCTTTGCCGCTGCTTCTGCTCCCTAGCCAATTCCAACATTCCTTCATTCTGTCTTTCATACACCGAACGTAGGTCATTTGTTCTTAAATTCTTCCCTTTATTTTTGTATAGTGACGAATGTTTTATTCTCATTTCTTTTTCACTGGTACTTTCTACTTCCCGTGCCCAGTTAAAAGACTATAATCATATTTGTTAAATTATTACTAGTGTCTGTCTGTAATTTTCATCTCATTTGTTGATTTCTTCAATATTCTAAGTCTTTTTCTTTGTAATATCTACCACCTCACTGATATTTGCAATCACTGTAGGCACGGGCAGAGGAGTACTTCAGTGGGATTAAACTCTTCGGATTCTAAAAGTGCCGAAACTACACTGATTCTGGTCTTCATAGCTGATGACAGGTTTTTCATGTTTAGTTATCCTTTTCTATTAAATGTTCTCGTATCTTAATTTTATTTTGGTTATAGGTATGTATGTATGTGTATGTGTGTGTATGCATGTATGTATGTGTGTATATGTGTGTGTGCGTGTGTGTGTGTCCGTATGTGCGAATGTGTGACCCTGTGCGGGGGTAACGTGAGTGCGTGTATGTATAAGAACATATATGCAAATTACATGAGAAAACTCAAATATTGATATTACGTATTAATTTGTCCCAGACACGTGTTTCTGATAATACCTCGTATCGTTGTCAGTGGAAAAAAAATTGCTTTTTTAGCAGATTTATTTCGATGCCACTCGAGCAGTTTCATATTGCTGACAGTGGAAAGGATAAAATGGATTTATGATCCACACCTTCCGACCGAAAATATTATTGTTCTATTTTCATATAGCAAGCACTCTGTTACACTAGCTAAGACACGCTTATATATTATTGTTCTATTTTCATATAGCAAGCACTCTGTTACACTAGCTAAGATATGCTTATATATGTATGTGCATGCAAAATTTTTTATCTTTTACTTATTGGAGCCCTATCTTCAAGAATTTTTTATTCGAATGAATCGACCCATGTACTTATTTTTTTAAAGCCTCATATTTATTCTATCGATTCTTTCGCCGAACCGCTAAATTACGGAGATGTAAAAACACCAGCACCGGTTGTCAAGCGGTGCTGGGGAACAAACACAAGCGCAAAGACACACACACGTACATACACACACATACACACACACATACATACATAATACATACATACATACATAATAAATACATACATACATATACATACATACATACGTAGATACATACATACATACATACATATATATATATATATTATATATATATATATATATATATATATATATGACAGGCTTCTTTCAGTTTCCGTCCACCATATCCACTCACAAGGCTTTAGTAGAAAACACTTGCCCTAGGTGCCACGCAGTGGGACTGAATTCGGAGCCATGTGTGTAATATCTTCTATAAACCTACATTATTACCATCATAGGCATTCTATGATCCTCTATAAATCACTCCTAACTCTGAAATTTCTAACTCGAAGAAGGGAGACTATTTTTTGCATACCGTCTATCTGCTGCCACTGATTGATCCTAATACAAACTGGTGACAGCCCTATCCATCGGTATTTAGCAGTCAGTGACAAATACCTTCTACTAACAACCAATACCAGTCGTCAATGAAGAACTCCATCAAGTGGTATGAATTAATCAATGAACTGGCTAATTAGTTCAGAGTACAGTTAGTTTAGATCATGAATGGAACCAGTTTTACTTATCAAATGACTATCAGCTTTACATAGAAGCAGTGAAAGTCTTGTTCTCAAAAGCATCGAGCGACGGTTCCGGAATGGTTTTCGCACTCCTATGAAACTTGAAGTAATACAATTCTGTGTCGAACTGTTTATACAATTAGAGATAAATTCTATAAAACGAGTCGAATTGAGTGTTTTTCTTTCATTTGTAAACCATTGCATACCTGTATGTGTGTATGAATTCATTATGGCAGATAGATAGATAAATAGATATGTTTCTTTATTAGCCACACAGGGCTGCACACAGATAGAACAAATTACAAGGTAGAGCTTTTCTTTTGAGGTTTAAAAAAAAAAAAAAAAAAAAATGGGAAAGGGGTTTCGATCAAAAGGGATCGTAAAAGGAGAGAAAGAGGACAAAAAAAGGGGGGGTTGGGTTAAAAAAAAAAAAAAAAAAAGGGGGGAGAGAAAAAAAAATGATCAATAGGGATCGTTATCACAGAAATGTCAATATGAAGTGTAAAGGGAGGACAGGTGAGGTTTACCCGTGGAAAGAAAGCCTACGGAAAAGACCACGGTAACCTCGGTCAATGAAGTCACATTTTTATTTCTTTTTTTTTTTTTTTTTTTTTTTGCAAATAAGCAACTCTCTGTTTTCGATTTCTGGGTTCATAGGACTATGCTCAAGGTGGCTTCGTCATTCATACGTGCCATTCTTGCTACATTCACCCATCTTTTTTTAAAACATTCGCTAGACAAAACTTGCCTCTCTACTCTCACTTTCCTTTTCAAGTGGTACTTGAAGAAGTTGATGAGAGATTGACCAGAGAGGAAAGTGTTTGTCTCCAATCCTTTCAGACGCGTCCACCAGATACATTCTTTCGCCATAGCCACAAGGATGATGAAAATAGCTCTTCCTTCCCGTTTGAAGGAAGGAGGCGTGACAATATTGACGATAGACTCAGCTGATAAACCGACTCGTCCCACACGTGACAGCAGTTGTTCGACATAAGCCCACAGGTCGGAAATTGTTGGACACTGAACGAGTGCGTGCAGAACGGTTTCGTCGCTGGACCGCATCTCGGGCAGGTCGGCCCCGTGTTTCTCGAGCCGTGTCTGTAGAGCTTATCCCGAACGGGTAGCGCTTCTCGGTAGCACTGCCAGGCCAGGGATCTCTGGAAGTTGTCCATGGGCCCTGGCCCGAAAGTCGTCCCGAACAGGCGGGTCAGGTACTCCTCGTCGACGTCCAGGTTCGCCCCGAGCTCGTCGTCGTACCTCCCCTCCACTAAACCCCTATAGAATGCTTTGGTTGTGTTGAAGTCACTTAGGTCGACCCAGGACGGCAGAGTTGCTTGAGAGCAACGCGACACTCGCGGTGCCATTCGCCCTTCCTCGGCCTCTTTTTGATCCACGACTGCAGTTCGGTCATGGAGACGAGCTGCGGGAAAGCGTGCCTCACAAACGGCGACCACACCGTTCACCGTCGTCTACATAGAGCCAGAGATGTCGCAGTCTCAGCGCGTGTCTGCGCATCATCAACCACGGCATGCCCAGCCCTCCTTTTAACGGGTGTTGACAGCAAATGGATCGCCTGACCATCGGGACGCATCCTTTCCACAAGAAGCGAAAGAGGATGCGTTGTAGTTTGGTGATGGTAGGGTCGGGACAAGGTACGACGGTCAGGCGGTAGTAGATGACGGACGCGATGTACGTGTTCGCCACCTCCGCTCGACCTTTTAGGGACAGTTTCCTCTCGGCCCATTGCCGGGCGAGAGTGACCACCCTACTCGTTATCTCGTTCCAGTTCTTCTCCACTTGGAGGTCCGGACCAAACCAGACCCCGAGCAACTCAACCGGGCCGTCGGTCCAGCGTCCCACGACGGAGGCGCTGGTGGACGGCATGGGCTTGCTTCTCCAGGTGCCTAGTCGCAAGCCCACTGACTTTTCCCGGTTGATTTTCGCTCCTGTCACCGCTTCGTAGTTTTTCAGTGTCTCACCGACCAGCTCGATGTGCTCGTGGCTTGACACTATGACGGTGACGTCGTCCGCGTATGCAGACACGCTCGTCCCGCATCCCAATTCTCGCGGGATGCCCCTTAGAGTCGCCAGCTTCCGCAGTAGTGGCTCAAGAGTCAATTAGTATAGAAGCGCCGAGAGGGGGCATCCCTGACGGACCGAACGTGCAATGTCGAAGGTTCTCGATAGATGTCCATTTACGCGAATTACCGACGGATGCCTCTGTACAAGGCAGCTATCCAGCCGCGGAAGACGGGACCGAAACCAGCCGCTCTCAGGACTGCCTCCAAGTATCGATGGTCTACCCTATCAAAGGCTTTCGATTGATCCAAGTTGATCAGGGCCCCACCATGCCAGGTTCGTTAACTACCCTGTCTATGATGTAGCGCATCAGATGGAGGTTGTCATGGATGGTCCGGCCTGGCACGGCGCATGTTTGCGCCTTGTCGACCAGTTTCTCGATGACAAGCGCCAACCTCTTGGCTAACACCTTGGCCAAAATTTTCAAGTCTGCATTAAGCAGAGTGATGGGCTAAAGTTATCTATTACATTTCCCTTGTTTAGATCTTTCTTCAGCAGTGTTACGGCTCCTCGGCTCACAAAACAGGAATGCTCCGTTTTGCTGCCAGTTGCAGTACACCGCCGCCAAGAGATCTCCAAACAAGTCTGGCATACAATTGTAAAGCTCGTAGGGTAGACCATCCAAACCCGGTGATTTGTCCCTCGAGCATTATGCCATCGCTTCCCGCACTTCCGCCGCCGTGATGGCACCTTCGCAGCACCCTGCCTTTCTTGTCGAGGTCGTGGTAGGCTATGTAGGTAGGCACTGAAGTCCACACTACGTTCTTGCCCTCCACTCGTTCCGAACAGTCGGGCAAAATGTTGCTGAAAGGCCTCACACATTTTATTTGGCTCGAGCAATTCGCGCCCCTGTTCATCTACCAGTGACCGAATGGTGGCTTTGTTGCCCTGTTGCGCCTCTGCCACCGGGCCTCTCTCGCGGCTCCAACACTTCGTTCCTTAGAGCACGCATCCTAGCTCTGACAGCATATCCTTCGTGTTTGGCGTTGAAGTGTTGGTCGAGGGCCAACCTCGCCGCCAAAACGTCGGATGCGATGGCCGCTTCTAATTGCCTCTTCTAGCTTCTTAACTAGCTCACCCTCTACTCTATTTCTATCTATGGCTAGTGCTTTGCTGTACCTAATCGCTTCTGCTTTTACTGCTCTCTTGAGGCAAACCACCATTTGTTGTTGATGATGGCTCCCGTCAAAGCCCTCTTTACTAGTGTGCTAATCCGGTCTCTGAAAACCTGTCTCGATGGGAAAGACGCGTTTAGTTTCCAGTATCCGGGACCCGCCTAAGTGTCTTACCTAAGTCTAGCGTACATGTCACAAGTTTGTGATCCGTGTAGCTGACTATGTGAAATGTGGACATCCTATGCTATCTCTATCTACTGTCCTACACAGTATCCTATCTAGATACGATCTCGACGACCCGATGCGGTTGCTCCATGTCCACGTTGGCGCATTCGGGTGGTCTAGTCGGAACCTGTCAGACAGTTGAAAGCGTCTGAGCAGGTCTCTGAGGCATTTGCATCCCCGTCTATTCCTATCTCTACCCACGTAGTCTACATGCGTGTCCAAGGTAGCATTCCAATCCCCCACTAAGAGTAACGGACGAGACGTTCCCAAGAAAACTTCTAGACGTTGAAAGAAATCCGCCCGACCTGTTAAGGGCGGTGCGTAAACTGATACGAGTCGAAAAGCGCACCCATTGCTGCCGTCGACATCCAGGACGACCAGTCTACCCTCCGGGTCTACGAATATTGTCCTTACTTTGAGATCCAGACTCTTGTGAAAAAGTACCGCGGTGCACTACCGCCCATTCTCGGCAGACAGGGGGAAAAAAAATAATGTTGAACTGTCCGCCAAACATGGACTTTAGGGCCGCGGATTGTGGAGTCTGGTCTCGCTTATGGCTATGATTTCTAACTTATGTGACTTTATGTCATTAAGAGGTACCCTTGTTTCCAAGGGGACCCCAAGCCACGCGCATTTACACAACCAATCTTGATCATAGTTCTAATGAATTAGAATACAGAGGGTTACTTACTGCTCGAAAGTTTTTGCTTTCTCCTCCGTTGGTTTGTCCTCGAGAAGATCCCAGTACAGTTTCTTTGTGAGATATTTTTGGCATTTACCAACCGCACTGGGGAAATGCCTTTGAGTGTGTGGTGCAGACTTTTGGAGATGTAATATTTGATGTGGTCTGGTGGTGTTGTGTATGGGTGATTGTTTGTTTTTATGTCTCTTCTGTTATGTTTGTTTTTGATTGGATGTATTCCATCAAATTTGTGTTTTTGGTGTATATGGCTGTGAGCATGTTTGCTGTATATGTTTTTGTGGTGGTTGGTGGGTGTTGTTTGCGTTGGGTTTTGAAATGTCTTCGGGAGATTGTATTTCCCCCTGCTTGTTCGTGTTTGCATTTGGTTTGGTTGTGTTTCTGCTCTTGGTTGTGTTTAGATAGATAGATAGATAGATAGATAGACAGATAGGATTGATAGAGAGAGAAGAGAGAGAGAGAGAGAGAGAGAGAGAGAGAGAGAGAGAGAGGGGTGAACTAACCGTATATCTATGTAACCATCTGTCTACCTATCATCTTATATCTATATCTTATATACATGTTTCAATGTGTATAATAGCATATATTCACACATATACAAAGAAACAGCTATCTGTAAATCCATGTTTATAATTTTCCC
>NW_021836200.1:0-7500 GCF_006345805.1 Octopus sinensis
ACTCCCAATGGCCTATCGTGTAGAAAATGTAGTCAATAGATTAATAGTCAATAGACTATTATTCATATAAATACAGTGTACATGTAAACACATAAGAGGTATCCGTCATAGGATTCCTGGCACGCCAGAAGGAATAGCCAAAATCCAAACCACTGTAAAGGATAAAAACATACATACATACATACATAGATACATACATACATAGATACATACATACATACATACATACATACATACATACATACATTACAACATACATACATACATACATACATACACACATACATACACACATGCATACACACATACATGCATACATGCATACATACATACATGCATACATACATACATACATACATACATACATACAAACAAACATGCAAACATACAAACATACATACATAATACAACATACAAACATACATACATACACACATACATACACACATGCATACACACATACATGCATACATGACATACATACATACATGCATACATACATACATACATACATACAACATCACAAAACAGAACAGCAAACATACAAACATACATACATTACATACAAACATACAAACATAACATACATACACAATAACATTACACACATGCATACACACATACATACACACATACATGCATACATACATACATGCATACATACATACATACATACATACATACATACATACATACAAACATACATACATACATACATACTTACATACAAACATACAAACATACATACATACATACATACATACATACATGCATGCATGCATACATGCATGCATACATACATACATACATACATACATACATGCATGCATGCATACATACATACATACATACATGCATACACACACACATACATAAATACATACATACATACATGCATATATACATACATGCATACATACATAGAAGTACAATAATCTATGCCATTGCGACGAGGAACTCTTTGGCGTCTCACCGTATATATTGTCTTACAGCGTAACATTAGACTTGACTCATGTCTTGTTTCGTTAGTGATTTGGTCAGTTCCGTATAACGCAACCGACTCTCCGATTTCAAAACATTATGATGCGTAACCATTCTATCCTAGATACATTAGTTACATTGTCCCTTGGGTACTTCCAGTATATTCACGTCTTTTCCCCACCCCACCCGCCTCCCCACTCTCTGATAAGACCTGCAGAGGATTTTTAAAAATCAATGAAGCCGGTAACAAAAACTTTATCGCAAACACATCATGTATTTTGCAGCAAAAACATATCAGACGTCTGCAAACATACATATCTTTTCTGTTAGATCCATGAGTTTTGAAATAATTTGCGGATTAGTAGATTACAGCGATCCCACTGCTTAACCGTTACTTATTTTATCGACCCTCGAGAGGATTAAAATCAAAGTCGACCTCGGCGGAATTTGAACTCAGAACACAGAGGCATATGAAATGTCGCCAAGCATTTTGTCCGGCGTGCCAACGGTTCCGTCAGTTCGATACTTTACTATTTTATATAATATCGTTCGCAATGATGAACAATTCACGAATGGGTCTTAGAAGAAAGGAATGGTATAAACTAACTTCGCTCACTCATGGACACAGATATTGCAAAAGAAAAAAAATGTGAAAGTATGAAAGCCAATGGTGTAACAAATACAGTTTTCTAAGCAGTCTAAAATCTCTTTTGTGATTGGCGAATCTCCTGCAACAATGGCAAGAAGCTGTTCTAGATGTCTCCTTTGGTAAATCTTCCCAAGCTCCATCATTCAAGTTAGTCTTAGAACATTGCAGATTTACTGTAAATGCAGATTGTAAACGACGGGCTTCTAAGATCCTTCCAAAATGGTGGGGGTTTCTTAATATAGCACCAAAATGAGAATGTGATATCAGTTGTAACATCAGCTGCACAATTCTTCCTCGTTGATTTCCCAAACATAAGTCTTTGGCCCTGGAATAAGCGATGTTTTAATTGAAATTGAAGATTTCAATTATTTTCGGATATTTCGTAATGCCTTGTATTCCTTATAAATCTCTAAAGAACCAAAGTCAAGTGCTAACGATTAGTCTTTTATTTTTGGTGTAATACGCATTGCTTTATCGTAACTAAAATGTAATGAAAATATCGCTATCATATAAGACAATTTAGGAGCGTTTAAGATGAGTGAATTGTGATTATTGAGACAGCACGGAAAGGGGAAAATTCGGAGTGTCGGGAACTGATGGACAGAAAGAGCTCTTCTAGGATACGCACAAAGCCTCGCTGAAGACTCTTGAAATCAACCCCGACACCGGAGAAACGCAAGCGCAAGACCGTTCTGCTCGGCGAAGCTGCACCAACAGAGGTGTCACTTCTTACGATTGGATTGCAGAACCACAAAGAAAATGCTAAATGCGCAAGTCCAGAGCTAACACCTTGCCTTCAGTCTCAGCAGAACACCAGTGTCCTATCTGCAGCAGAGCCTTCCGAGCACGCGTCGTATTAACCGGCCACATCCGCACACACCTTGCCCCGTCTTCTTCTCCCGTGGTCATCGTGATGTCCGTGGTCACCGTAATGTAAGTGGTCATCGTTGACAACTATGGACGATGGGTTCAATACCATCTAATCTAAAAAAAATCTGAAAACTTTAGAAATACCCTACAATCTAAGTGTATTGCAAAAGTCGGCATTACTTGGAACTGCACGCATATTGCATAAAGTACTGTCTGTCTCAGATCCTTGCTGTGACTTGACAGACAGTACAAAACCCCGGTAGACACAATATCTTCAATCAACAACGTCATGATATTGTATACTGTACGACGTCTACTATAATATTAATAATAATCGGAGTCGGAGACCTCCTTCGGTCCTGACTGACAATGGGATTGCACCTAGAAAGTTACCCTCCCAGGCACAAGTCCGGGCAAGGTTGTTTATGGAAGGCCAGCAGTCGCCCATGCATACCAGCCTCCCCTCTCCACGCCACCAATGTTATCCAAGGGAAAGGCAAAGGGGCCGATACAACTTGGCATCAGTGACGTCGCAACTCATTTCTACAGCTGAGGGAACTGGAGCAATGTGAAATAAAGTGTCTTGCTCAAGAACGCAACACGCAGCCCGGTCATAAAATGGACGCTCTAACCAATGAGCCATGCGCCTTCACAATAAAGATGATGATGATAATAATAATAATAATAATAATAATAATAATAATAATAATAATAATAATAATAATAATAATAATAATAATGATGATGATAATAATAATAATAATAATAATAATAATGACCACATCTCACTCCTCTGGAACTTCACCATTCAAACTGACAGGAAGATAGATGCAAATAGGCCAGACATCATATTGAAAGACTTCAAACAAAGAGCATGCCTCCTCATTGATATGACTGTCCCAATCGATATAAACGTATCTGTCAGGACCTACCAAAAACTGAGCAAATATAAAGATCTTGAAATAGAAATCAGCAAAATGTGGAAGCTGAAGACTAAAACAATACCTGTTGTCATAGGTGCCCTGGGAATGATAGCAAAAGGGGCTGATAGCTACCTAACTCAGATACCAGGAAACCCAAAAATGGCAGAAGTTCAAAAGATAGTGCTCATGGGAACTGCTCATATCCTACGCAAAATACTCTCTATGTAATCTCAAGGTTTAAAACAACCATAATTTTCGGTTTTTAAAAAAAAAAAAAAAAAAAAAAACTTTTTTTTTTTAGACATTCATTAGTACAACATCCCCACCCCCCAAATATATGGCACACTAGGCATAACAACAACATGAACTTCCAACCCTGTTGTCTCTTGAGGTCTCTGGGTGAGACTTGGAGCCAACTTGTACAAATATAAAGCAAAAGTCAAACATAGAATAATAATAATAATAATACTAATAATAATAATAATAATAATAATAATAATAATAATAATAATAATAATAATAATAATAATAATATAATGATAATGGTAATAATAATAATAATTCGATTGTCTGATTTGACCTTTGAACTTCAGGAACAAAATTGAAAACATTGTAAAGTACATGTAGAAACTAAATAAGCTGATATATTTATCGAACTTAAATAGTGAAGCCAGGAAAATATTGTGCTCAAGTGTAGAAGTAACAAGGATCCGGATAATGCTTGATACTGTAATCGCATTGGGATAAGGGTAAAGTGCCCACAATACACCGACAGCAATTTTTGAGAAGTTTCACCATTAAAATATCCAGGCTTCTTGTATTTCCGATTGGTTCCAACGATAAGTGTACGTTAATTAACCGAGTGAAATCTAAGGGATATTAACAATATTGCAGAAGTGACGGTTTTTCCCTTTGGGTGTGATATAGAATATGACAGAAGTTTTTCGCTCAACTGGTCAGTTTTGCAGCAGAGCCTCAGGAAATTTTAAGAAATTTAAAGGAAAGATCATTTCTTCATATTTTCAACAGTTGCTAAAAGCTCTTTGTGCAAATCTGGTGTCGTCAACAGGATGTAAAAGACGCTCGAATGGCACGAATTAATATATGTCTTCAGAACGAAAACCACTTCAACCGCATCATTTTTCGACTGTTCTCTATTATTAAGATGCTGGGGGCCGCTTCTGTCGGAACTAAAGCCAGAGGATTATGTGAGGAGAGAGAGCAAAAGACGTGCCGAAGAAGGGGAATGCGGAAGGAAAGAGGATTAAGCACCGTTATGGAATATTCTGGAAGGAAAAGGATGGAGAAGATTTCTTTACGCTGCAATAAATATTTAATAAGTGTAGAGAAATATTATGAACTCAAAATGTATTTATAAACTGGCTCTTAATGGTGTGTGTGTGTGGGGGGTGTATGTGTGTATGTGTATGTGTATGTGGTGTGTGTGTATGTGTGTATGTGTGTGTGTGTGTGGATGTGTGTGTATGTGTGTATGTGTGTATGTGTGTGTGTGTGTGTGTGTGTGTGTGTTCTCTTTTGTCTTTTTAATTATCTAGATTCTTCTTCTGAAGAGAGAGAACTGGTTTCTAAAAAAGATATATTTATATATATATATATTATATATATATATATATATATTATATACACATATATGTATGTATGTATGCGTATATATAAACATAATATGCATATATATATATATATATATGCATTTATGTATATATGTATGTATATATGCATGTATATATATATATACACACATATATATGTATATATACATATATATATATTTTTTTTTCTCTTTCCCTGTTGCCCGCTCTGGGATCTTTCTTTCCTCTCTCTTCCTTCTTTATGTTTCCGACGAAGAGCTCCGCTCGAAACGTCATACCTCCCTGCTTCCATTTCCTGAGCGCCTATTAATAATAATACTGTAATTGTTCCATTGTTGTTGTTTTTTTGTTTCCCGTTTGGATTAAAATTATATGTATATATATACATATAAAAGTAAATAAATGGCACAACGAAGCAACGATGTTTACTGGAAAATAGCGAACGTAATAAATACGACGCTAATGTATAGCTTCACTGCGTATTTACTAGTAAAGATGCGTGTGTGCAACAAACATGAAAAAAATTGTCTTACCTCTAGGAAGAACATCTGAAAAATGAAAAACCTAGAAACGGATAATGCAGTACCGGTTTCAGATTCTTCAAAATACGTTTGCCAACATATATTTGATTTATCTTCATCAGCTGAATATACCTCGACAATATTTCAAATGTTGCCACATCTATGCCAGTACACTCGTCTGAACGCCAAAACGTTAACAGAACGAGAACAGTGAAGAAGTTTCAATGAAAATAGTAATGCAATACGAGAGTATTTCTTTCCAGTAAAGGATAGCCCGTGAGGGTAAAATCATACATATAAAAGTAAATAAATGGCACAACGAAGCACCGATATTTACTGGAAAATAGAGAACGTAATAAATACGACGCTAATGTAGAGCTTCACTGCGTATTTACTAGTAAAGATGCGTGTGTGCAACAAACATGAAAAAAATTGTCTTACCTCTAGGAAGAACATCTGAAAAATGAAAAACCTAGAAACGGATAATGCAGTACCGGTTTCAGATTCTTCAAAATACGTTTGCCAACATATATTTGATTTATCTTCATCAGCTGCATATACCTCTACAATATTTCAAATGTTGCCACATCTATGCCAGTGCATATATGGGTACAGGACGTCACCAACAGTAAACAACATGAAATACGAAGACAAATGAGTTCAATACGCAAATGGAAAACAGGACAAATAAGACAAAGAACGACCCCGAAAGAAAAGAAAGATGATCCCGTGAGAAAGAGAAAGATGGATGATGGTCACGTGTGAGCAACGAGGGAGAGAAACGGAGGAAGATGGTGTGACGGAGAACAATAAAGGGGGTAAAAAGGGAATTAGGGAAAGGATGAGAGAAAAAATATATGTGAGAAGTAAGGAATATATATATATATATATGTATATATATATATATACCGGAGTAAACACATAAATGTGAAACAAGGTGGAAAAAAGAGTAATCAAATACCAGTGGTAGAGTAATATGCTTTATTTTAAGCAGCAGAAAATTCAACAAAATCTGTTACCTGAGTTTCTCGTTGCCGTTCATCAGACAGTTTTTGCTAGAATGGAACTATATATTAATTCAATCTATACTCTTACAACGCTACACCTTTAAAAAGAAATGGACTTGTTAGATTGGCCCTTTAGAAAAAACGGTCAATCTTCGAGCGATAAACAAAAAGGTCAAAAATATATGTATATATATATAAAAAAACTTATAAAATTATAAAATCCGAGGAAAAAACCGAGGAAAAAACCTATTGCCGTTAATGAAGACAGTACAAATTAATGCATAGAAATTAAACCTGTTATAAATACTGCAATACATATTATATTAAAATCTACATATATATATCAACATACACAAAAGGATGCGCGTAAACGCCATACATACATATACAGACGTATGAATATGAATCTAAATATACACATAAAAGCATGTGTACATATATTCACGCAAACCGTCTCGCACGCAAGCTAAAATTCATCTATGTAGCAATTCTCATATACTGAGCAAGGAGGGGGAACGAAAGAAAGGGAAAGAGAGAAAAGGAACGAAGGAGGGGTGGAGAAAAAATTGTAACGATGTTATTGGCATCTATAGAGCCAGTATACATACACAAGTTTGAATTGATACATATACATACCGTCGTGTATATGTGTGCTTAAGCACAAGATACTTTCACTTACACATACACAGATACGCATGCTTACAAATACATATGCTTTGCTATACACATACTTATATAAACATTCTAATTTTGACAACATTGCTTTTTTTAAAAAAAACATTGCTTTTAAAAAATGGGTGCATTAATAAAAATATATACGAAAGACATATAAAAAAATATAACATCCTATTTTGGGTCATTTATAAATAATCAAGGTAATATAAATAATCAAGGTAATCCTATGCAATACAATAACAGAAAACAAAGTTTGTAGGTTTT
>NW_021836200.1:15000-20000 GCF_006345805.1 Octopus sinensis
TATAAGTCGCTTCCTGTCGATCACCATCTGTTCCGAGGTGTCCAGTCGTTCCTCTTCTTTACAATGCACTTCCAAGCATCCATCTACTCATTGAATTATCTACGTTTACCTTAGAATACCTTTAAAGACAGCAGTTTGCTTCAGACTACAGCATATTGGCTATTTCTTTTTTTTTTTTGTCTTTTTCCTTTTTGTCTTGCTAATGTTAATTCCTCAAGATATTTTACCATTCTATCATATTGATTCTGGTCAGGCTCATTTTTCCTGTAAGACTTCAGGATATAAGATACTTTCCGGAATGTATATTATTTTCTTTGTTTGTAAAGGTTTTGAATAAAGAATTAGATTTGCGGACAAAAATACAATATTGATTCTGTCATGTGTTCCCGGAGAATGTTCCTTCATATTTTGTTATTCCTATCATATTTTAGTCATTAGATACATTTTCTATCTGATATTATAAAGGAAAGCAATGTTTTACAGCCAACTTCTTACCTCAAATCATAAACTAGTTTTGTAGATAATTTTTACCCAAATGTTGAAGCTGTTCTTGTTTCCTTGTTGCCAGTTAAGTTATTCTAAATCATAGGTTCTCAAGGCGGGCCCTACCGCCCCCCCCCCCCCAAATGGGCGTTGAGACAGTCGAGGTGGGCGCTGGGGCGGTAGAGAAAAAGGAGTCGTGGGGAGGAAGGCAGTGATTTGGAGGAAGCTATGAATTTATAATATTATTATAGTATTGTTTACAAAATATATAATATTATATTAAATATCCAGTGATTCATAGTATATGTAAATTAGTAAATTATAAAATATCTATTTTTGCATAAGAATAGGAGTGGGGCGCTGATGATATTATATTGCCATGAGTGGGGCGGGAGCCCCAAATGTTTGAGAACCTCTGGTCTAAATCAACAATTTCCTTGTTGCTTAACCCCATATCGGACCCGATTCAGCAGATTTAAGAACCTAGGCTTTCCAGCCATGACTATATCGTCAGTCTCTTTCCTAGCGTACGAGAGGGATTGCACTATCCGATAAGTTACTCCATTTTCTAAGATAGTTTAGTTGTACTTTGAAGATTTGGCTGCTCTTTCTAACAGATCGAGTATCCTTATAGATTCCATGAAAACGGGCTGTTGCGCTTTTGTATGTATTCATTTCTTGCATTGATTTATTTCTGCTTATCTTCTTTGTTTACATGATTTATAACCTTGTCCAGAACTTCACCTCACAAAAAAGCCGTAACTGAAAACTTTTTTCGTTTCTCTAAAACTCATGAATTCCATTCCCGTCCACGAACACAAATCTACTTTGGTTCCCCGCTAACCACCAAACTCCACCAATATCACCAGAGAAGCACTTCTCAACTCTTTTTTTTCTTCTTTTGCCTATGGACGCCTTTTGCTCCCTATTTTACCACACTGGCCCCTCACTGCCATTCGATGTTTAAAACTTCCTATCATTATATTTTTATTAAATATTATTGGGGATTATTTACATTATTTGCATTTGACGGATATCTTAGTTGTTTTTAATAGAATTCCCAATAATACAGTTCTATATTTAAAAGATGAGGAATTATCTACACTATTTACATTATTTACATTTGACGGATATTTGTCCTCATCTTGTTTGTTGTTAACACGACGTTTCGGCTGATAATGAAGGCTGGAGTGTATATCAGCCGAAATGTTGTGTAAACAACAAACAAGATGAGGACAAATATCAGTCAAATGTAAATAATGTAAATAGTGTAGCTAATTCCTCATCTTTTAAATATAGAACTGTATTGTTGGGAATTCTATTAAAAACAACTAAAATATTTTATGTATTGTAGAATTATATCCAATTTATTGGACTCAATTTTTAACAGCAAAATTTTATAGGGATCCATAAACCCACTCCACCCCAAGGGTCATAAGGACCCCAGTTAAGAACTGCCCTTGAGTAACAGAAACTGTCCCTCTCTATCTATTTTCCTTTTTTTTTTTTTTGAGGCATTCACACAATAATAACTTTCATTTTCTCATCAATATTTCGTTGTTGCTTCTGCTGCAATTGTCGTCCTCTATACCTTATTGAGAAGAGCTGTGATCCGAAACCTTCCAGCGGCGGTCACTTTTCTTTTCTCTCCATTTTCTACACTAAGAACTTCATCCCGCAGCATGTCCTTCCTTTAGAATGAGGTCGTCTTTTTGTGTGAAATTTCTTGCAGCTTAAGTTGTTCAATCCATTTTGTCGTGTTTCAATGGGATTCAGGTGTACAGCATTCGTGCTTTTTGAAAATGTATTTCTCCCGAGACTGCCATAACATTCCTGATTTTATTTGAAACCGGGAGAGATAATCCCAGCTTCCATTTATGTTCACACAATTTTCACTTTATTCCAGTTTATCGATTGCAGATACTGCATCATTCTTTTTCACGTTTAAATTTTTGTACATTTTACAAATAGAATTTAAAGTGCCCATTCTCTCTTGTGGCTCTTTGCCAAATACTACCAAAGTTTCTCTTTTTTCTGTGTTTTTTCTGAAATTTTTAGTATAATTGTTTTGTTTCTGTGAACATTCGAGTTAGCTGATGTTGTGTTAAAGCTATCAAACCAGTATACAAAATCATACTAAATTGGATGATAACAAAATGGTGTAGTAAACCAAGAAATATTAATTAATTAATTAAATTTTCACCTTTATTAATGAGAAGAAATCATTATCTAAATGTCTAATACCGGTCAAGAAACATCGGAATTTTAATTAGTTGAAAGTAATTAAATGCTATAGTGAATAAGTCTGATCAACGGCAGAATGGAAAGAATTTTGAACGTGGTAAATATATTTGACTGTATTTGAAGGAGTTGCATCAATATACACATCCCATGGCATAAAAGAGGCAGCAATGAGATTTAAGTAGACATTCAGGGAACTGTGAAATTGTGTTACGCTTCACGGTTCGACCGAAACAATTGCTATTGCCGTGTATGAAGTTACAGCCCTTTACGTATTCAATTTTAAATCCAACCACGGTAGACATTGCTTTTCCCACCTTCATTGGCCGATGGAATATAAATGAGTAAACAGCGAAGTCGAATTAACTATGCTGGTGTTTCTCGTAAAGCGGTGCCCCTTGGGTGTCTGTTGGCTGATCTGGTTGAGTTGATGAATGAAAATGTCTCTTGGTCACCGTGGGAAACTAACTGAACAACATCTGCGAGCAGTAGATTTTATTATCGCACACAAAGACCTTTTACAGATAACATCAGCGATGATTATATTCTGTGGGGGAGATACTACCTGGAATTTATGGCAACCTTCTGATGCAACATGTGGCTGCCCCAACATAACTGGAAACAATTGTGCTATATTAGTGCTGACGGTGGTTCTTTGTAATCTGAGCCATCTGCGTGGGACGTCTGATGTTGCAAGAATGGAGGCACATACCGCTCTTCTGCTTAATATTGTACAATTAATTACCGCCAAAAGTCGTCTTTTATGGGGCACAAAAGGATTCTAGAGGACTGAATCTTGACGCTGATTGCTTGCTTAATAGACCAATCACATGTAACTATTGTGATTCAGTTGAGATGTTTGACCGTGTATCCAGGGATTCGGTTTCGAACCTCCGCTACAATGATTAAATATTGGGAGTGGAGCGTGCAGATTGCTACGTTTGTTGAAATTGAATAACTTTGAGCTATTTAAGGTTATCCAACGCTACAGGAAGGAAAATATAAACAATTGGTAGATACTCCCTCTAAGTTTCGAAGGAGGAATTATTCTAGCAATTGGTAGTCTGAGACCATCTGTACTCTAATCTGGCACTCCACCGGTTACGAAGTCGAAGGTTCCAGCTGATCCGATCAACGGAACAGACAGCGCGTGAAATTAACGAGCAAGTGGCTGAGTACTCCACAGACACGTGTACCCTTAACGTAATTCTCAGGGAGATTCAGGGTGGCGTGACACAGAATGTGACGAGGGCTGTCCCCTTGAAATACAGGTACAACTCATTTTTGCCAGCTGAGAGAAGTGGAGCAGCATGAAGGAAAGTGACTTGCTCAAGAACACAATGCACCGCTTGAAATCGAACTCATGACCTTACGACCGTGAGGTCAAATACCCTAACCACTTAGCCACGCGCCTACACTACCTCTCTGTTATTCTTCCACCAATTACTAGCTTTATAGTTTTGTACCAAAGTCAGAGGTTGCTCTTATTACCACTGTTAGTTTTACCATTGTTGTTGTTGTTGTTCTTCTTCTTCTTCTCTTCTTCTTCTTCTTCTTCTTTTCTTCTTCTTCTTCCTCTTCTTCGTCTTCTTCTTCTTCTTCTTCTTCTTCTTCTTCTTCTTCTTCTTTTCTTCTTCTTTTGCTTCTTCCAATCAAGACTCACGCCATTAGCCACAAAGAATAATCTCTAATTCGAGCCTACTCTAAGCTACTAAGAATGGGTGTGGCAACTTGAAGATCCACCCACCACACGTGATAGACTGGTGGTTGCACGGGCATTAAAGCTACGTTCTTATCCTCATTCCATAAACGGTGGCTTTTAACGGGTGGAGAGCTGAACCATAATGGGGTACAGAGGATTCGCAATCTAGACTAGGATCTGAAAGTTTACCACACCATAGTGGGTTACACCATGGTTCCTCTGATTTGTGGAAGAAGTAGGAAGAAAGAGTGAGAGAAAGTTGCGGTGAAAGAGTACAGCGAGGTTCATCACCACCCTCCGCCGTGGACCTTAGGTGTTTTTGCTCAATAAATACTCACAATGCTCGGTCTGGGAATCGAAACCGCGTTCTTACGACCGCGAGTCCGATGCCCTAACCATTGGGCCATTGCGCCTCCCCTGCTCCTGTTGTTGCTGTTGCTGTTAAGCAACAAGATGAGTAAGGGTGATTAGGTGATGGTCTAGGGCTTAGGGGCGGGAGACCCCAGACCTTGGAAAAAAAACCTTGGTCGTTTTGTTGTAGACGAGGGCTCTTCGTTGACGCCTGACACCACTG
>NW_021836200.1:22500-25323 GCF_006345805.1 Octopus sinensis
ACACACAGAAACACACACACAAGCACACGCACACATATATATATATATGTACATATATACGACGGGCTTCTTTCTGTTTCCCTTCTACCAAATTCACTCACAAGGCTTTGGTCGGCCCGAAGCCATAGTACAAGACACTTGCACAAGGTGCTACGCAGTGGGACTGAACCCAGAACTATGTGGTTGGGGAAGAAACTTCTTACTAGACAGCCAATCCTGTGCCTATATCTGAGTAATAAAGAAAGTATATTTTATAACTTTCAAGTTATCTTTCCAACACTGATTCCATAAAATGATTTTGAAGATAACGGAACATAGATGTGCATAAATATTTCTGGCTTTCTCAACGACATTAGTGACACATGTGCAGCAAAGTGTCTAAAATCTGTTTATCCATTTTGTGTAGAGTGTTAGTGAAACGTGCGTAGAATTTTCCCTGTTTATGTATTAATATTTGCGTTCGTGAAAACAAAAACAATTGTTAGCGTCTGATGTAAGATCACGTACGTTCGTCGCTCAATAAACGAACTTCAAACAAGTTCTTTACTAATTCAGACACTGTCTATCTCTTTATTTATCTACGTCCTTGTTTATCTGCCTATTTGTCAATGGCTCTTCCACTCCTACGCACCTCACTCACCTTTTAAACATGTATATATAAGTATATTACAAAGCTATCTTTCTTTCTCCATCCCTCTCTCTCTCTCACTATATATATATATATATATATATATATATATATATATATATATATTTTATATATATATATATATGTATATATATATAATATAATATAATATAATATAATATGATATAGTATAATATAAATTAGAGAAAAAAGCCACTATTATGCAATCAAACAATGATAGACATAAATCAAATATAAATAAAAAAAAAAAAATATTTTTATAAAACATATAACTAGATCACAAAGAGTATAAAAATAAATAATCAATATATAATAAATAAAAAAAACTACGTACGTTTCATGGATATAATTAAATATAATTAATATATATATATGATCGAACGCTAGCCACTAAAGCTTTTTATAATTCTCTCTCTGTTTATTTTCTCGTGTTCCTTTCTGTTGAAGAGCGTAGGCTCGAAACGTAAAAGACTTTCTCACCTTCCCGAGGGTTTAAACTAATACATCTGTTTGTTGTTTATATACTGTCTTCGTCTTGTGTTTTTTTTGTGTGTGTAAATTACAACTATATATATATATATATATATATATATATATATATATATATATAATATATATATATATATATATATATATATATAAATTCGATTAGAGGTTGTGTTAGCCTCATGAAGAGACAGTTTCACCCAAAGAAATAATACTGGTTCAATACCTAATATTTTGGGGGAATTAATTTCCATAAATATTCAAGTAGTATTAATTGAAACAGCTGTAAGGGATGATGATTGATTTGTGGTTAGTATTAAAGAATCATTAACTTCCCAATCTCCATTTTCTATTATTCGATTATTCCGTTACCTGTTTCAGTCATTTTACTGCGGCCATTCTGGAGCACCGCCTCAAAGATTTTAGTAGGACAAAACGACTCCAGGACTTAGTTTTTAAAGCCTAGTACTTATTTAATCGGTATCTTTTTGCCGAACCGCTAACTTACAGGGACATAAACACTAACAATGTTTGTCAAGCAGTGATGCGCGGACGAACACAGAAGCAAAGACACACGCACATGAGATATTTACACACACACACACACACACACAACACACACACACCACACACTATATTATATATAATATATATATATATATAATATATATACACAAATCCACTTACAAAGCTTTGGTCGGCCCGAGGTTATAGTAGAAGAACATGTCCAAGGTGCCCCGCAGTAGGACTGAACCCGGAACCATGTGGTTGGGGACTTCTCACCAGAGAGCCACGCCAAATGTAAGAGCTACTAATAGTTTCATGCTACTATGGTACTGGAACAGTACATACATACATACATACATACATACATACATATATAAAACTAGCATTCCCTTGACTACGAAAAACAGGGTTCCAGTTGATGCAGTCAAAAGAACAGCCTACTCGTGAATTTAACGCGCAAGTGGTTGAGTACTCCACAGACATGCGTACCCTTAACGATTCGGCGAGATACAGAAAGTGACAAGGCTGGCCCTTTGTATAACAGTTACAATTCGTTTTGCGATTTGAGAGCATTGTCATATTCATGTCCAAAACGCGCTCCTATGGAACTCACAAAAACAGGTTCCAGAGAAAGGGGAAAACAACTCTCATCACCAGAATCAAAAGACTTAAGAAGAAAAATCAACCAATTAAAATCCTACAACCAACAGCATCCACATTCAAGAAGAATAAGAAAGTTTGAGAAAAAAATATCCTTTGGAGATCAGCTTGAAAACTCTCATCGACAACAAAAGAGCTGCAGAGGAAGAGTGGTTAATTAAAAAGATCAAACAGAGAACCTGAAAGTGTGTTATTCAGATGCCAACAAGAATAGGACCGTTGTCTCATTCGTTGGTTCATTGATTGAAGAACACAGCATTCTCCAACATGACGCTAAAGAAATGGCAGACGTGCTGGAGTGGTAATCCTGCCCTATTTTTAGTGACCCTACTGATATTCTGACGCAAGTGATGTGACGAATATATTATCTCGGACATAACTACACTCTGCTAAGCGTATTTCTTTAGAAGGCGGCGAGCTGGCAGAAACGTTAGCATGCCGGGCGAAATGTGTAGCCGTATTTCGTCTGCCGTTACGTTCTGAGTTCAAATTCCGTCAAGGTCGACTTTGCCTTTCATCAT
>NW_021836201.1:0-2500 GCF_006345805.1 Octopus sinensis
GAAATAACCCGGAAATCACAATACACTGATATTGTTTTGAGCTGAGTTGGGGTGCTAGATTCCCTTGTTCGAAAATAAAAGGACACAGATCGTATCGTATAGCCAGCTGGAGACGATATCTCCTGGGGCTAAATTACAGCAACATTAGTCCTAAACCAGGACTGCCATGTTATGTTGGCAAACAATCTTTACTACAAAGTACTGTTGCTGAATATCTCACGTTGTGAGACTTGAAAAAGGTAATTTTTCTAATTTATAAATCAGTGACTAGTTGTCACTTTGAAAACTATATATTTCAAACGGGAATTTGGCAGCACCACCTCTAGCCAAGCAGTTATTCTGTGCTGATGAAGAGAAATAACCCAGATACAGTTTTGAGCTGAGTGGGGGTGCTATATTCCCTTGTTCAAAAATAAACGGACACAGATCGTGTCATATAGCCAGCTGGAGATGATGTCTCCTGGGGCTAAATTACAGCAACATTCGTCCTAAACCAGGACTGACATGTTATGCTGGCAAATAATCTTTACTCCAAAATACTGTTGCTGAATATCTCTCATTGTGAGATTTACAAATAGTAATTTTCTATTTTTTTTGTTTTATATTTTATCCTGGTACTTATACTATTGGCTCCGTTTGTTGCAGTGCTAAGTTATGGGTTTGTAAACACCAGCACTGGTTGTCAAGTGGTGTTGAGGGATAAACACACACACAAACACACACATGTAATTCTTTCCCCAATAAACAACAGCACTTTGTATTCAAGGCTCTGATGAAGCTATGAGGTGTTACACAGGCATTCAACTATGAGTCTGCTGCCTCTTGTAGCAGAAACAGCTGTAAGCTAATGAAGTTTATAGGATGAATTGACTCTCTTATTTTTTTTTACTTGTTTCACTCATTTGACAGTGGCCATGCTGGAGCACCACCTTTAGTTAAACAAAATGACATCAGGACTTATTCTTTGTATGCCTACTACTTATTCTATCAATCTCTTTTGCTGAACCACTAAGTTAGGGAGACGTAAACACACCAATGTCAGTGTCAACCAGGTGGGGGAACAAACACATACATTATATATATATATATATATACAAGGCATATATATGTATGTGTATATATATATATATATATATATATATATATATTATATATGTATGAAAAGCACCATCAAATCATGGTTGATGCCAGCTCCCTCTGGCTCCTGTGCCAGTGGCATGTAAAAAGCACCCACTACACTCTTGGAGTGGTTGGCATTAGGAAGGGCATCCAGCTGTAGAAACACTGCCAGATAAGACTGGCATATATATCATCATCATCGTTTAACATCCGTTCTCCATGCTAGCATGGGTTGGACGGTTCGACCGGGGATCTGGAAAGCCAGAAGGCTGCACCAGGCTCCGGTCTTATCTGGCAATGTTTCTACAGCTGGATGCCCTTGCTAACATATATATATATATATATATATATATGACTCCAATTAACTCAGTGTCACAGGTGCCAAGCTGTATCAGCCTCTTTGCCTTTGCCTTGTATAACATCAGTGCCATGGTAACAGGAGGCTTGGATGCATGGGTGATTGCTGGTCTTCCATTATCAACCTTGCCTGGACCTGTGCCTCAGAGGATAACTTTCTAGGTGCAATCCCATGGCCATTTGTGACCATAGGGGATCTATACCTTATATACAAATATGTGAAGGTGAATAGCTCAGTGGTTTGAGCATCAAACTTACAATAGTAAGGTTGTATGTTCAATTCTCGATCCAGGCTGCATGTTGTGTTCTTGAGCAAGGCACTTTATTCCACGTTGCTCCAATTCACTCAGCTGTAGAAATGAGTTGTGACATCACTGATGCCAAGCTGTATCGGCCCCTTTGCCTTTCCCTTGGATAACATTGGTGGCGTGGAGAGGGGAGGCTGGTATGCATGGGTGACTGCTGGTCTTACATAAACAACCTTCCTTAGACTTGTGCCTCGGAGGGTAACTTTCCAGATGCAATCCCATGGTCATTCATGACCGAAGGGCGTTTTTACCTTATATACAAGGTAAATGGCTCAGTGGTTAGAGCATCAAACTTACAATAGTGAGGTTGTGCGTTCAATTCTCAGTCCAGGCTGTGCATTGCGTTCTTGAGCAAAACACTTTATTTCATGTTCACTCAGCTGTAGAAATGAGTTGCGACCAGACTGGTGCCAAGCTGTATCGGCCTTTGCCTTTCCCTTGGATAACATCGGTGGCATGGAGAGGAGAGGCTGGTATGCATGGAGCACTGCTGGTTTTCCATGAACAACCTTGCCTGTTATTTTGATGATGATGTTGATATTGATGTTGCTCTCATTGTTGTCATTCTTATACATAAATCACGGCAAAAGATATATCCAAGAATGAGATGTTTCTTTGCAAAGGAAAGACGGAGATATTTTCAAAAGATACGATGTGCTACTGGAGAATGATGAAGGGTGTTGTGTGATGTATTGGGGGGGAGTAGAGTGGTGTGT
>NW_021836201.1:12500-26119 GCF_006345805.1 Octopus sinensis
TGCTCCAAAGACTGGAGGTGTTTCGCGTTGCAAGACAGTGTGTGAGAGAGAATTGTGATGTGGTGGGAGAGAAGTGTGTTCGCATGGAAGATGGTTCACTTGCGCTAAACGAGGATGCAAAGAGAGAGGCTTGGAGATGCCACTATGAAAGGTTGCTGAATAAAGAAAATGAATGGGATAAAGAGAGTCTGCCGACGTTGACCCAACAGAGGGACCAGCTATCAGGGTTGATAGTTCCTTAGTAGCTAAGGCAATTAGAAGCATGAAGACAGGGAAAGCCCCAGGCCCATCAGGTATCACTGCAGAGATGCTCAAAAAATCTGGTAGTGTCGGCTATAGCCTAGTCACCTGTATAGTTATCAGGTGATACATGAAGGAGTCATACCCAATGACTGGTGTAGCAGCATAATAGTCAACTGCTACAAAGGTAAAGGTGACGCCCTAGATACAAATAATTACAGAGGTATCAAGCTGTTGGATCAGGTGATGAAGGTTACAGAGAGGTCATAAGCCAACTAATTAGAGAGAGAGAGTTAGTTTAGATGAGATGCAGTTTGGTTTCGTGCCAGGAAAAGTACCACTGATGCTATATTCCTAGTAAGGCAGCTGCAGGAGAAATACCTAGCCAAAGATAAGGCCCTGTACCTGGCTTTTGTTGACATGGAGAAAGCCTTCGACAGGGTCCCCCGATCCCTCATATGGTGGTCAATGAGGAAACTAGGAATAGAAGAATGGTTAGTGGAGCTGTGCAAGCCATGTACAGGGATGCTGCTAGTAAGGTGAGGGTTGGAAATGAGTACAGTGAAGAATTCCGGGTAGAGGTAGGGGTCCACCAAGGCTCAGTCCTCAGCCCCCTCCTATTTATCATAGTCCTCCAGGCAATAACGGAGGAATTCAAGACAGGATGCCCCTGGGAGCTCCTCTATGCTGATGACCTTGCTCTAATTGCTGAGTCATTATCAGAACTGGAGAAGAAGTTTCAGGTGTGGAAGCATGGTTAGAATCGAAGGCCTTAGAGTCAACCTAGCTAAAACCAAGTCGTAATAAGTAGGAGGTAGACAATCACAAACGTCTTCAGGTAGATGGCCCTGCTCGATCTGTAGAAAAGGTGTAGGTAGAAACTCTATAAGATGCACCAAGTGTAAGCTATGGACACATAAGAGGTGCAGCAATGTCATAGGAGGCTAACTAGGAAGATGGTTTTTGTATGTGGCAGATGCTCGGGAGCATTAACCTCTGAAAATCTGCAGAAAACAACTTCCGTCACTTTCCAGGGGAAAAACTAGAAGTGGTTGATAGCTTCCGTTATCTTGGTGACCAAGTCAGTAGTGGGGGTGGGTGTGCTGAAAGTGTAACGGCTAGAGTAAGAATAGCTTGGGCAAAGTTAGAGGGAGCTCTTACCTCTGTTGGTGACTAAAGGCCTCTCGCTCAGAGTAAAAGGCAGACTGTATGATGCATGTGTACGAACAGCCATGCTACATGGCAGTGAAACATGGTCCGTGACTGCTGAGGACATGCGTAAGCTCGCGAGAAATGAAGCTAGTATGCTCCGTTGGATGTGTAATGTCAGTGTTCATAGTCGACAGAGTGTAAGTACCTTGAGAGAAAAGTTGGACCTAAGAGGAATCAGATTTTGTGTGCAAGAGAGACGATTGCGCTGGTATGGTCATGTGGTGAGAATGGATGAAGATAGGTGTGTGAAAAAGTGCCACACCCTGGCAGTTGAGGGGACCTGTGGAAGAGGTAGACCCAGGAAAACCTGGGTCGAGGTGGTGAAGCACGACCTTCGAACTCTAGGTCTCACCAAGGAAATGACCAGAGACCGAGACCTATGGAAGTATGCTGTGCGTGAGAAGACCCCACGGCAACCAGTGAGAACAATCAAAATCAAATCATATATCAGAAAGCAGGGGTTAAGTGACCCATCTGTTCGTGTCGCTGTCAGCCTCGTCTGGCACCCGTGCCGGTGATACGTAAAAGCACCATTCGCTCATGGCCGTTTGCCAGCTCTGCCTGGCCCGTGTCGGTGGCACGTAAAAGCACCATCCGTTCGTGTTCGTTGCCAGCCTCGCCTGGCCCCGTGCCGGTGACACGTAAAAGCACCGTCCGTCCGTGGCCGTTGGCCAGCAATGTCTGGCCCCGTGTCGGTGGCACGTAAAAGCACCATCCGTTCGTGGCCGTTTGCCAGCTCTGTCTGGCCCCGTGTTGGTGGCACGTAAAAGCACCATCCGTCCGTGTCCGTTGCCAGCCTCGGCTGGCCCCCGTGCCGGTGACACGTAAAAGCACCATCCGTTCGTGGCCGTTTGCCAGCTCTGTCTGGCCCCGTGTCGGTGGCACGTAAAAGCACCATCCGTTTCGTTTCGTTGCCAGCCTCGCCTGGCCCCGTGCGGTGACACGTAAAAGCACCGTCCGTCCGTGCCGTTGGCCCTCTGTCTGGCCCCGTGTCGGTGGCACGTAAAAGCACCATCCTTTCGTGGCCGTTTGCCAGCTCTGTCTGGCCCCGTGTTGGTGGCACGTAAAAGCACCATCCGTCCGTGGCCGTTGCCAGCCTCGGCTGGCCCCCATGCCGGTGACACGTAAAAGCACCATCCGTTCGTGGCCGTTCCAGCTCTGTCTGGCCCCGTGTCGTTGGCACGTAAAAGCACCATCCGTCCGTGTCCGTTGCCAGCCTCGGCTGGCCCCCGTGCTGGTGACACGTAAAAGCACCGTCCACTCGTGGCCGTTTGCCAGCTCTGTCTGGCAACCATGTCGGTGGCACGTAAAAGCACCATCCGTCCGTGTCCGTTGCCAGCCTCGGCTGGCCCCCGTGCTGGTGACACGTAAAAGCACCGTCCGCTCGTGGCCGTTTGCCAGCTCTGTCTGGCCCCGTGTCGGTGGCACGTAAAAGCACCATCCGTCCGTGTCCGTTGCCAGCCTCGGCTGGCCCCCGTGCTAGTGACACGTAAAAGCACCATCCGTTCGTGGCCGTTCGCCAGCTCTGTCTGGCACCTGTGCAGGTGGCACGTAAAAAACACCCACTACACTCGCGGAGTGGTTGGCGTTAGGAAGGGCATCCAGCCGTAGAAACACTGCCAGATCTGACTGGGCCTGACGAAGCCTTCCAGCTTCACAGACCCCAGTTGACCCGTCCAACCCATGCTAGCATGGAAAGCGGACGCTAAACGATGATGATGATGATGATGATAGTATATAAGGATGAAAAGGGACACACGAGTTGATATATACGAAAAAATAAGTCAAAATAGAAAATGCTAAAATAATTTTATAAAGAGCATTTCAGTACCAGTTTCAGTCATTTTGAGACCTTTTCAACTGTAACGATTAAATAATTAAATTTAGAAAAATTAAAAGAAATGTTTTTTTAAAGGAATATTTGTTAGTGGCATTTTCCTTGGTTCTGCTTTGCTCTGTCTCTCTTGTTTACACTTGTGGGTTCGAGGAGAGACAGAGAAAGGCAGAAACAAGGAAAATGCCACTTATATTTGAACACTATACAAATATTCCTTTAAAAAAACATTTCATTTAATTTTTCTAAATTTAATTATTTAATCGTTACAGTTGAAAAGGTCTCGAAATGACTGAAACCGGTACTGAAATGTTCTTTATAAAACTATTTTAGCATTTTCTATTTTGACTTATTTTTTCATATAAGTGGCTGTGTGGTAAGTAGCTTGCTTACCAACCACATGGTTCCGGGTTCAGTCCCACTGCGTGGCATCTTGGGCAAGGGTCTTCTGCTATAGCCTCAGGCCAACCAATGCCTTGTGAGTGGATTTGGTAAACGGAAACTGAAAGAAGTCTGTCGTATATATGTATATATATATATAAGTGTGTGTGTATATGTTTGTGTGTCTGTGTTTGTCCCCCTGCAGCATCGCTTGACAACCGATGCTGCTGTGTTTACGTCCCCGTCACTTAGCGGTTCGGCAAAAAGAGACTGATAGAATAAGTACTGGGCTTACAAAGAATAAGTCCCGGGGTTGATTTGCTCAACTAAAGGTGGTGCTCCAGCATGGCCGCAGTCAAATGATTGAAACAAGTAAAAGAGAAAAGAGAAAGAGATATATATATATAAACACACATACACACACGCACATACATACATACAATGTACATACATATTAAATATGCACTTGTACTTACCGTTCATGTCCCAGTAAGCAAGAATTCCCAAAGATAGATAACTGCTACTGCTTCTTACTACTACTATCACCACCAACACCACCAGCACCACCACCAACAACAACAACAACACCACTGTTATATTGTTCCTCATGAAAAAAAAAAAAAATGGGCAGAGTTAGTCATATGGCCCAAAGTCATTCTGCCAAACTTCAAAGAAATACAAACACCACCAAAGATTGAATGAATAAATAAAAGGTAATTTCATGGAGGAGATTTGTAAGATAACAGCCATGACAGAACTTCGTGCATTGTTGATAAATTCAACAGTCTTGCTGTTTGATCTCGATCTTCTGCTGTTCAATTTGGAGCGTTTCTGCGCCATTTTGAATGATGAATTTGGTTGAAAGTTAACGACTATGTGTGTATAAGTGTATTTGTATGAATTTGTTTGAGTGTATATGCTTGTGTATGTATGTATATTTATTTTTCTGTGCGTGTGTTTGTGCATGGCTTTCCCTGTGTATATCTATATTTAAGTGGAAGTTTGTTTGCATGTATGTGTGTGTGTGTGTGTGTGTAGGTGTGTTTGTATGAGTTTGTTTGAGTGTATATGCTTGTGTATGTATATATATGTATGAATGTGTGTGTCTGTGTGTGTGCATGGCTTTCCCTGTGTATGTAAGTGTAAGTTTGTTTGCATGTATGTGTGTGTGTGTGTGTGTATAGGTGTATTTGTATGAGTTTGTTTGAGTGTATATGCTTGTGTATGTATGTATACGTATTTTTGTGTGTGTGAGTGTGTGTACGTGCATGGGTTTCCATGTGTATATCTACATGTAAGTGGAAGTTTGTTTGCATGTATGCGTGTGTGTGTGTAGGCGTGTTTGTATGAGTTTGTTTGTGTGTGCGTGTGTTTGTGTATGTATATATATATATGTTTTATGCATGCATGAATGTATATATGGGCACACGTGTTAGCATATATATATTCATATGTAAGTGAGAGTATGTGTACAGGTATGCATCAAAATACATGTATGTGAATGTGTTATGTGTATGTGTGTGGTGTGTGTGTGTGGTGTTTTGCACGTGTTTATCTTTGTATATTCATTTGTGTGAATATGTGTATGTATGTGAGTGTGCATGTGTATGTATGTATGTACGTAAGTGTGTGTATGTGTGTGAGTGTACATGTGTATGCATGTATGTACAAAACTGTGTATGTGTGTGAAGGTACAGGTGTATTTCTCTTTTCTCTTACTCTTTTACTTGTTTCAGTCATTTGACTGCGGCCATGCTGGAGCACCGACTTTAGTCGAGTAAATCGACCCCGGGACTTATTCTTTGTAAGCCCAGTACTTATTCTATCGGTCTCTTTTGCCGAACTGCTAAGTAACGGGGACATAAACACAGACACACAAACACACACACGTATATATATATACGACAGGCTTCTTTCAGTTTCCGTCTACCAAATCCACTCACAAGGAATTGGTCGGCCCGGGGCTATAGTAGAAGACACTTGCCCAAGATGCCACGCAGTGAGACTGAACCCGGAACCATGTGGTTGGTAGACAAGCTACTTACCACACAGCCACTCCTGCGCCTATGTATGTATGTACAAACCTGTGTATGTGTGTGAAGGTACAGGTGTATGTAAAAAAATTTGTGTGTATATGTATGTTTTGTGTGTATATGCATGTGTGTGACTCATTATTTGTGTGTTTATCTTTGTCTGTGTATGTGTGTCATTGTGTGTGTATGTCTCTGTTCCTGTGTATATGTTATGTGTGGTGTATGCATGTATGTATTAATGTATCTATTGTATGTATATAGGTGTGTATGTATATTATTATGTATGGATATGTCTGTATGTGTGTGCATGTATGTATGTATATATATAACGGGAAGGTTTACGAAAATAAACAAAAGACGAAGGCAGGTGGAGTACAAACAAACAAATGTATTAGTATGGCGCTCAGGAATAGAAAAGGTCTTTTACGTTTCGAGCCTACGCTCTTCGCCAGAAAGATACACGACCACTTTTGGAATCCAGCCTGGAAGTTGTTTATCATAACCAAGCTGAGGTAATTTCTGTGATTGGCTCTGGATCTCAACAATGGTGCTAAAATGGTAACCTTTGAACCATATTTCCATCTTAAGGAAGAGATAGATACTCTTTTACTCTTTTACTTGTTTCAGTCATTTGACTGCGGCCATGCTGGAGCACCACCTTTAGTCGAGCAAATCGACCCCAGGGCTTATTCTTTGTAAGCCTAGTACTTATTCTATCAGTCTCTTTTGCTGAACTGCTAAGTTACGGGAACGTAAACAAATCAGTATCAGTTGTCAAGTGATGTTGGTGGGACAAACACAGTCACACAAACATACACAAAACACACACACATATACATATACGACAGGCTTCTTCCAGTTTCCGTCTACCAAATCCACTCACAAGGCTTTGTGTGTATGTGGTATTAACTGTGTATGTGTATTAGTGTTGGTGTTTATGTCGCTGTGAGAGGTATATATATATATATATATATATATTATATATATATATATTATATATATATATAATATATATATAATATATATATAATATATGCATATATACATATATGTGTACATACCAACATATATATGCATATGTGCATGCATCTATGGGTACAGGACATCAAATGAGGAACGAAAACATAAAAACAAAAACAGAAAAACGAACTTTCTTTCAAACAACGAAAAAAACAAACAGTGAAACGAGACATGCAACATAAAGAATATTCCCCTTCTTCAGTTGTCCCTGTTTCGTCTACTCTGTGTTTCAAAGGCAAGGATATATATATATATATATGTTGTGTGTGTATATATATATATACATACGTGTTTGTATGTACATACATACATACATATATACAAACATACATACATACATACATATATATAACGTGGGGTGCTGAAAATTTCCTGGCTTTGTGTAAAAGAAAATACAGGGGGATCCATTAATTATGATTTTATTTAACATATTCCCCTCTCAGATTCACACACTCATTGCAGAAATATTTCAGTTTTTCTAAGTCCTGTAAAAAAAACCTCAAAAGTTTAGGCTTCCTGTCAGGCCTTTCACGATATTCTTAAAGCCAAGCACGCCTTGCCCTTTCATGTGCCACTTAAATGGCATCTGTGCTGGTGCCACTTAAATGGCACCTGTGCCAGTGGCACGTGGAAAGCATCTAGCACTCTCTGTTAAGAGGCTGCCATTAGGAAGGGCATCCAGCCATAGAAACCATGGCTCAACAGATAGCTGGAGTCTGGACAGTTCTATACTAGTAAGCTACATGTCAAACTGTCCAACCCATTCCAGCAGGAAAAGTGGACATTAAACGATGATGATGATGATGATATATACATGTATGTATATGCATACATGTATTTATACCCTTATCAACAGAGTCAATTATTTGCCGAGGCTTTTTCAACTATTTTCAAACCAGATGATGGTCGTGAACCCCCTCCATTTGATAGATCGGTACCTCCAAGCCTCGTCCATTGCTTCGGTCATCACGCTGGACGAAGTCAAACGTGTTATTCAAGGCCTCGATGTCAACAAGGGTCATGGCCCTGACGGCATACACCCACGGGTTATCAAAGCATTGGCTCCGGTCATCTGCGAGCCCTTAACACGTCTATTCAATATGTCATTGGCGACGGGTTTATACCTGCAGACTGGAGAACAGCGATAATCTGCCCAATTTTCAAGAAAGGGAGCCACGAAGACCCGCTTAACTACCGACCAGTTTCCTTACATCAATAATCAGCAAAATGTTTGAAACCATCCTTCAGAAAAGTATGATGCTCCACCACTCCAAACACAGCCTCTATCTCTGATTCCCAACACGGCTTCGTGCCGAAGAGATCATGCTTGACCAACTTACTGGTAATGGAAGAATTGGTGACGCGCATCCTCGATGATAGTGATGCTGTTGACATCGTTTTATTGGACTTTGCCAAAGCTTTTGACTCGGTAAAACCACCGCCTATTACTTGTCAAGCTTCAAGCATATAGTTTCCATCCGGATATTGTACGATGGGTTGGTGCCTTCCTCTCAGATCGCTCCTTCCAAGTCCAAGTTAATGGTTCGCAGTCCGATGTCTCCAGTGTGAGCAGTGGCGTGCCTCATGGTTCAGTGTTTGGGCCCTTATTGTTCTTAGTCTTCATAAATGACTTGCCCGACGACCTCACGCAACACACCCTTCTATTTGCCGACGATGTCAAACTGGTCGCTCCTCGCGATGATATAGAGGATCTTCATCGATGCTTCCACCAAATTTGGAGATGGTCTAACGAATGGGACCTGTGTTTGAATGTGTCAAAGTGCTGTCATCTGCCTGCTGGCTCTCCTCCTGCAACTCAACTTGATTTCGAGCCGGGTCGTCTGCTGCTGGAGAGGACCGATCAGGTAAAGGACCTAGGTATCTTGGTGGATTCCTCCTTTTCGCCTTCGGCCCAGTGCGTCCATGCTGCCAACAAAGCACGCAGAATTCTGTTCTTGATTTGATGGTCATTCGGAATGCTCACAGCAGCCATATTCCTATCGCTCTATGTCACGCTGGTGAGACCCATATTGGAGTACGGGATTCAAGCCTCTTCTCCTTATCTCCTCAAAGACATACAGCATCTCGAAAGAGTCCAGAAGCTGGCTACCCGCATGGTTCATGGTCTCAAAAATTTGTCCTATGAAGAAAGGCTGAGGACGCTCGACCTTTATTCTCTAGAAAAACGCCGCCACCGTGGTGATCTCATTCTTGCCCACAACATCATAAGCGGAAAGTGTAACCTCTCGAAAGAGCTGTTCTTCACTCCTCTCCAGAGCGTCGGCTGCGGGGTCATTCTGAAAAGCTCTACCTGCGACGATTTCATCTCAATCGAAGGAGAGGAGCTTCTCTCCGTCCAGGTTTGCGGATCCGTGGAACAAGCTGCCAGACGAGATGGTGAAGATGCCGACGACCGCTTTGTTCAAAGCCTCCCTTGACCTCAAGTGGCCTGAACTCTTTACATGAACACCACCCTGTACTTAACTCCATCTCCCCCTACATGGCCTTGCTATTTGCTTTTGAGCCAAATTAACTAACTAACATACTACACACAACTGCATGCACACACACATACACGCAAACATTATTTTTAAATGGCATGTAAAAAGCACCCACTACACTCTCGGAGTGGTTGGCGTTAGGAAGGGCATCCAGCTGTAGAAACACTGCCAGATCAGACTGGAGCCTGGTGCAGCCTCCTGGCTTCCCAGACCCCAGTTGAACTGTCCAACCCATGCTAGCATGGAAAACAGAAGTTAAACGATGATGATAATGATGATGATGATCAGATAATACAGAAGTGTGACAAAAGAAAGAACTCTGGCCGAAATAAGATTAATGGAAAAAATAAATAAAGCTGAAGCAAATTAACACCAAGTATATATTGCGTGTGTTTTTATTGGCTAAATTGGCAAAATGACCATCCCTAAATACAAAAATATCTGTTTCAACACACGATTTCACATCAAGAATCTTGAAAAACAAATATATATATATATATATATATATGCAATAAGAATTACTCCGGTAATTTGGTACGATCGTTTCATACTACATCATTTTATTAAAAGTTGTAAGTATTACAACAGTTTTAAAATGCTGAGCACTCATCAGCCAATTATAGGGGTTTTCCATAAATACAAAAATTTTCAAATCAAGTGGCAACATTATAGAGAAGGTAGATATACAGACAAAGATGTGGATTTAAATTTTAAGAACATATGAGGTAGTGGAGTCCCTCAACTGGCTCTCTGTTAAGAGGTTGGCATTAGGAAGGGCATCCAGCCATAGAAACCATGGCTCAACAGATAGCTGGGGTCTGGACAATTCTATACTAGTAAGCTACATGTCAAACTGTCCAACCCATTCCAGCAGGAAAAGTGGACATTAAACGATGATGATGATGATGATATATACATGTATGTATATGCATACATGTATTAATACACACACACACCTGCATGCACACACACACATACACACAAACATCATTTTTAAAATACAATATCAACTATGACAAATATTTGTATCTGTCCCCTACTGGGATCTCCTGAATCATGCTTGATGAGCTCCCGTAGGAAGAAGTAAACAGATATATATCTGTCACATTCGATTTTTTGAAAAAACATTTTTATTTTGTTTGTCACATACAAAGTTTTTTTTCTTATACCAAGATTTTGTCAATTTTTTACAAAATAAAAACCAATAATTCAATATCTGTATGTCTGTCTGTCTAGCTACTTACCTATCTGTCTGCCTTTCCTTCTCTCTCTCTCTCTTTCTTTTACTTGTTTCAGTCATTTGACTGTGGCCATGCCGGAGCACTGCCTTTAGTGGAGCAAATCGACCCCAGGACTTATTCTTTGTAAGCCTAGTACTTATTCTATCGGTCTCTTTTGCCGAACTGCTAAGCGTGTTTATACAATATTTTAAGGTTTATAAGGAACCCTCATGCATAAGGAACCCCCTAAGATTTGGGGCATAAAATTTGGAAAAAAGGTTTTGTAAGGGACTATAATTTATTTTATTTATGCGCCTTTTTCAAGCCTATCTAGGCTCATGGGCCCAGTTTCCCGGTTTCTATGGCGTATGTGTTCTCAACCAGCTGGACGGAACGCCAGTCCATCACAGCATTACTCAAGAAACAGGAAGAAAGACTGAGAGAAACTTGGGGTGAAAGAGTACAACAGGGTTCGCCACCACCCCCTGCCAGAGCCTCATGGAGCTTTAGGTGTTTTTGCTCAATACACACACACAACGACCAGTCTGGGAATCGAAACCGCGATCCTCTGACCAGGAGTCCGCTTCCCTAACCACTGGGCCATTGCGCCTCCACAAGGGATTATAATACTATCCAGATATAAGAAACTCCCATGTTTTTAACCTAATTTTTGACAAAAAGGGTTTCTTATACACGTTGAAATATGGTATATTCACAACAGGTTCATCTACACAGTAACATTTGAAACTTTTTGTTGTTATTGCGACCCCAGTGTATCACTGTTTACCCACAGGTCATTTGTTTATGTATGTGTGTGTGTGTATATCATCATCATCATTACATAACATCTGTTGTCCATGCTGGCATGGGTTGGATGGTTTGACCAGGGTTAGCAAGATGAGGGGCTGCACCAGACTCCAGTCTGATTTGGCATTGTTTCTAAGGCTGGATACCCTTCCTAACACCAACCACTCTTGAGAGTATAATTGGTGCTTTTATGTGCCAGTTGCATGGCACCAGTATCTGCCACAACTACAATGTCACTTGGCTTGATGGGTCTTCTTCTCAAGTACAGCATATTGCCAAAAGTGTCAGTCATTTAGTATTGCCTCTGTGAGGCCCAATGCTCAACAGGTGCCTTTTCCATACCACCAGCACAGGTGCTAATTACGTGATACCGGCATTGGCCACATTGCCTCTGTGAGGCCCAAAGCTCGAAAGGCGGTTCCCATGTGCCATCGGCATGGGTGCTAGTTATGTGACACCAGCATTGGGCACATTGTAAGTATGTATATATCTATCTATCAATATATATATATTACGTTTATATATTTGTTTTGCAAGATTCTTGATGTGAAATTGTGTGTTGAAACAGATGTTGTTGTATTTAGGAATGGTCATGTTGCCAGTTTAACCAGAGACATACAAATAAGAAAGAAGAAAGCAAAGGACCACTGATGCGGTCACAGGAGTGTGACGAAAGAACTCTGGCCGAAATAAGATTAAGATTAATGTAAAAAATAAATAACACTGAAGCAAAGTAACACCAAATATATAGTGCGTGTGTTTTTATTGGCTAAACTGGCAACATGACCATCCCCAAATACAACAATATATATACATATATATATATATATATATGTGTGTATATATATATATATATATATAATATGTGGAGGAGCGCAATGGCCCAGTGGTTAGGGCAGCGAACTCGCGGTCGTAGGATCGATTCCCAGACCGAGCGTTGTGAGTGTTTATTGATCGAAAACACCTAAAGCTCCACGAGGCTCCGGCAGGGGCTGCTGGTTTTCCATGCTGTAACTCTTTCACCACAACTTTCTCTCACTCTTACTTCGTTTCTGTTGTACCTGTATTTCAAAGGGCCGGCTGTGTCCACGCTGAATATCCCCGAGAAACTACGTTAGGGTACACGTGTCTGTAGAGTGCTCAGCCACTTACACGTTATTTCACGAGCAGGCTGTTCCGTTGATCGGATCAACCGGAACCCTCGTCATCGGAACCGACGGAGTGCTTCCATTCCATATATATATATATATACAGACACAGACATTCATGTATATTTTATATTTGGTTGATCAGTCTCTTGTTACTCTGTGTATGTATGGGTGCACAATATCTTCAGGCAAGTCACAAGTCAGAATTTGTTTGAAGACCCTGGATACTTGCAAGTAAAACTCAGAGTAGCAAGAGACTGATATATTCACTGTTTTTGCAGATTCCCATGGCTCTCGGTTGCTATCCAATTTCATTGTGAATTTGAATTCGGAGAGACTGAGACCTATGAAAGTATGCTGTGCGTGAGAAGACCCGGCAAGACTAGTGAAGCCATAACCCGTGGCCCCTACCTGGGATGTAGTCAGTCCACCTGTGCATACCTTCCTGTTTGTGACACTTGTGAAGACCTGTTGAGGCAAGTGAAAATCAAATCAATCAAATCAAACCAAATCAAAATAGATGAACATCAATGGAATTTGTATCCTTGTGGTACCAGTGCCGGTGGCACATAAGAAAACATCCGAACGGGACCGTAGCCAATACCGCATCGACGGCCTCCGTGCTGTGGGCACGTAACAACACCATCCGATCGTGGCCGTTCGCCAGCCTCGACTGGCACCTGTGTCGGGGGCACATAAGAAAACACCGAAAACATCATCCGAGCGTGGCCGTCTGCCAGCCTCGTCTGGCACCTGTGTCGGTGGCACATAAAATCACCCACTACACTCTCGGAGTGGTTGGCGTTAGGAAGGGCATCCAGCTGTAGAAACACTGCCAGATCTGACTGGCTGGTGCAGCCTTCGGGCTCCCAGTCCCCAGTGAACCGTCCAACCCATGCTAGCATGGAAAGCGGACGTTAAACGATGATGATTCGGTTATAGTGAATCTTTCATTAGTTGATTAAGCAACCTTGGACATCACCCCTAAGGGTGCATTGCAGTTACCCTCCTGATAAAGCTTGGTGATCCTGGTCATTGATCTCCTTGGTTTCCTCCACTCAGCATCGATGTAAACTCAGTTGAGCTTTACCATTACTCCTTCACAATCTACCATACTGCAGTCCCATGACTTCACCATATCCCTGGCCGGGTGGCTAAATGGGCACTATGCCTTGCCAAATGGCAACCCCTAACTGTGCAGAGTATGGTTGTCATCCCAAGAA
>NW_021836202.1:2500-12500 GCF_006345805.1 Octopus sinensis
CGATAAATTGAGTACCAGTGAAACACTGGCGTCGATCTAATCGTCTTGCCCCCCCCAAAAAATTTCAGGCCTTGTGCTTATAACAGAAAAAATTATTAATTATTAGTATATTATTATTATTATTATGGTTATTATTATTATTATTATATCTTTTATTAGATTATTATTATATTATATTATTATTTATTATTATTATTATTATTATTATTATTAGGCGCAGGAGTGGCTGTGTGGTAAGTAGCTTGTTTACCAGCCACATGGTTTCGGGTTCAATCCCACTGCGTGGCACCTGGGCAAGTGTCTTCTACTATAGCCTCGGGCGACCAAAGCCTTGTGAGTGGATTTGGTAGACGGAAACTGAAAGAAGACTGTCGTATATATGTATATATTATATATATGCGTGTGTGTGTTTGTGTGTCTGTATTGTCCCCCTAGCATTGCTTGACAACCGATGCTGGTGTGTTTATGTCCCCGTTACTTAGCGGTTCGGCAAAAAAAGACCGATAAAATAAGTACTGGCTTACAAAAGAAAGTCCCGGGGTCGAGTTGCTCGATGAAAGGCGGTGCTCCAGCATGGCCGCAGTCAAATGACTGAAACAAGTAAAAAGAAAAAAAAAAAAGAAAAGAAAAAAGAAAGAAATTATTATTATTATTATCATTTTTATTACTTCTCATTATCACAGGTTTTGTTGGAACTCCTGGTATCTTGCATGCGCAGTGGGTTTACTACCTGCAGCCTACAGTACCATGTTATCCATTCTTTTCAGCTCTCTAATACTTTCCTGATTATTCTGCCGTGCCAAGGAGACAAACCTTTTGTAACAATTCTACTGGGCGCTCTATTGCAATTTCCTTTATATTCCTCTTGATGCCTTATGATATTGTTCCCAAGGACCCAATCTACACTATCTACACCTTCTTCATTCTCCATAGCCGAGCTATTTCCTACTTAAGAGGATTGTATCTATCTGTCTTTTCGTTTCCCTTCTTGACTCTCTGCAGGTCAAATGAGCATGCAACATCAGCTATATAGCGCATGTGGTGCACCATGACCCCCACCACTAGATCTGGTCTGTTATGCTCCAGCACCTGATCTGCTTGGATTGGGAAATCCCATGCGATTTTGCTAGTCTCCGATTATTATTATTATTATTATTATTCTGTTTGACTTTTGCTTTATGTCTGTACAAGTTGGCTCCAAGTCTCACCCAGAGACCTCAAGAGACAACAGGTTAGAAGTTCTGTGCCATATATTTGGGGTTTTTTTCTTTTTTTTTTTTCTTCTGGTGTTGTACTAGTGAATGTCTAATACATAAAAAAAAAATAATAAATAAATAAATAAATAAAAAAGTTTGTTTTAAACCTTGGGATTACATAGAGAGTATTTTGCGTAGGATATGAGCAGTTCCCATGAGCACTATCTTTTGAATTTCTGCCATTTTGGGGTTTCCTGGTATCTGAGTTAGGTAGTAATCAGTCCCTTTCGCTATCATTCCCAGGACACCTATGACAACAGGTATTGTTTTAGTCTTCAGCTTCCACATTTTTCTGATTCTATTTCAAGTCTTTATATTTGCTCAGTTTTGGCAGGTCTTGACAGATACGTTTATATCGATTGGGACAGTCATATCAATGAGGAGGCATGTTCTTTGTCTGAAGTCTTTCAATATAATGTCTGGCCTATTTGCATCTATCTTCCTGTCAGTTTGAATGGTTATTATTATTATTATTATTATTATTATTATTATTATTATTATATTATTATTATTATTATTATTATCATTATTATGATCATTAATTATTATCACTGCTTATTGGTAGTACCGAAAGAATTTGTGTAACGGTCCTGTGTGAAAGGTTTTTATACAGCTAATTACTTATCTAACCAAGCTCCCATTAATTTTTTGTTTTTTAAAGTATTATTTGAAGAGAAAGGTGAGGATAGAGCGGGAGGTGCTGCCATCTGGTGAGTTTATCGAAAAGTGGTTTAAGCGTGGCAAAATTGGGGAGGCTGAATGGGCCTGTCCTGGAAATGAATTTCTATGTAGGATAAAAGAAACTGGAATAGGGCATTTCCGATGCATTGGACACGACATCCGCGACTTTCTTTGTGGGATTTTCCCCCGAATTACCCGAAGTGGACTACCCCGCTATTCAGGATTCTATTTATTTATTCATTTTCCTGAATTCAATTTTTATATATTTTTGTGATATCCTTATTGATGCTTTTTTCTTTTTTTTTTCATCGATGTAAACCCCACATTTTTGCGTGTTGTATTCCGTCCTTTGATATTGTCCTCAACATTTTGGGCTCTTGTGGCCAATAAAAGAAATAATTAGCATTGTTATCTATTATTATTTTTATTATGATTACTACTACTTCTGTTATTATTATTATTACTATTATTATTATTATTATTATTATTATTATTATTATTATTATTATTATTATTATTATTGACCTTTTTTCTTTATCTCTCTTCTTTTATTCCATGCAAAGCCCAATTCTGTTGTATTCTATTCTTTGCATTGTTCCAACCGCTTTGTAGCCCTTGTGGCTAATAAAGATATCATTATATTATCATTATTATTATTATTTATTATTATTATTATTATTATTATTATATTATTATTTTATTATTATTATTATTATCATTATTATTATCATTATTATTATTATTATTATTATCGCTTTTGCAATTTGTCCTTGTAATTTCCCCCTTTATCCATCGCCCTGTGTTACATAAAAGAATTGTTACTATTGTTATGTTTATTTTATTATTTTTTTATGATTATTATTATTATCATTATCATCATTATTGTTATTATTATTATTATTATTATTATTATTATTATTATTATTATTATTGATATTTATGATGTAGATGGTGTTGTTGTTGTTCTTACTGTTCTTCTTCTTCGTCTTCTTTCTCACCAAACACCATCAAAAACCAACAGAATTTATTCCCCTTGCAGCACAAACTAAACAACCACTTCAAAAAACGAAATCGTTTCATCGCAGTCTTTTGTTCACATTCTCTAACCATCTCTCCCACCCTCTGTTTCTCTCTCTCGCTCGCTCGCGCTCTCTCTCTCTCTCTCTCTCTCTTCTCTCTCTCACTCAAGCACTGTCTTTCTATCTTTCTCTTTCATACTTTCTTAGTTTCTCACTCTCTCAAACGCGCAATCTCACTGTTTTTTTCTCGCACATACAGTCCTTGTCTCATACACACATACACACACACACACACACACACACACACACACACACACACACACATGTACACACGCAAGCATAATCTGTCCCTCTCTCTCTCTCTCTCCCTGTCTGTGTTTGTTTCTCTTGAAATAGATAAACGTTCATGTACACACATACAGACACACACACACACATATATATATGCATATATATGTGCATATATATATATATACTCGCCCACACACACACACATACATGCGCAATCACATGTATACACACACATATAATATCTGATATATACTGTATTTCTCCAAAAATATATACACACATTGAATGATTATAAACCTAATATTTATTAAAATACTTTTCATTTTCACAATTATAAAGAATCTACAATCAGAATTTTAATATTTTATTAATACTAGTTTTTAAACTGATGACCATTCTGGCCCAGACACCCTTCATAATGCGAAACAATGGAATCGCAAACACCAAGAAACATTTCGTTCGATATTTGTGCGTATTATTGTTCAATGGATGCCCTCAATTAATTTGTCGACTGTTGCTAGCTTTGTACCGTAAGCATTTTTTTTTTTTAAGAATACCCATTAAAAAAAGTCTAGTGAAGTTGAAGTGAGGTTCGATGAACGCAGAGGATATTGTACTGAACTTTGTCTAGTCACCTGTTCGGCAAAAAGAAAAACATAAGGGAGATAACTGATAATTCGAAGTGAAGCAGACGTAAACCAGATGTTCGGTGATCTACTTTTAAATTCCGACAAGATGTATATTGAAATGTAGACAGAGAAAAAGTCTCGTTCCTCGAATTAATGTGTTCATTGGAGATTCTTATATATTTTAATACATACAGTTTTTTCAAGCGAACACTCTGAACATTTTCGAGACTCAATATAGGGGCTGGATTTAGGGGGGAGTTTCCATTTGATATCGAAATTGGTCCCTTCGTCTTTAAGTTTCCAGATTAAAGCCGAAAGGGCTGCTAGAGGCATCTTATCACGGAACCTAAAATTCGAAAGATGGTTGTTACATCAACGTTTAAATTTTCCTTCCACGGTTCCGATATAACGTTTGATATTTGTAAGGCCATTGTCGGAGTTTGCTGAAACTTGTGCTTCATAAACAACAGAAGAGATGTCGCACTCCTATCCGAGAGGACATTTCGATTTGTCTCTACATGTGCATCCGGGGCAGGCTTCAGTCGTCTTTTGTTTATTGATATACAACTTAACATTAGGAGGACAAGAAAAGGTAACTTTTATTGTGTGTCTGTTAAAGAATTTATTGTATCTATCGGTTCTAGGGAAGTGGATATACGCAGATGTATATTTGTGTATGTGTATGTATATATTAATATGCAAGGTGTTTACGGTAGCCTGGCTCTCCGTCGGTTATTACAGTGAGTGTTCCAGTTGATCTCATGAACGGAACAACTTGCTCAAGGAATTAACGTACAAGTGGCTGATTACTTCACAGACACGCTTACCCATAACGTTGTTCTCGGGAAGGTTCAGTGTGCCACAGACTGTGAACAGGCTGGCCCTTTGAATTACTGGCACAATTCATTTTTGCCAGCTGTGTGAACTAGAAGAACAAGAAATAAAGTGTCTTGCTCGTAAGGAATCGAACTCACGACCTTACAATAATCAACCGAATACCCTAACCACTAAGCCATGCCCCTTCACTGTTTATGGTGTTTATGGTATCTCTGTCCTAAATATATAATTTCATAAATATATTGGTCAGTGGTATACCATATCCCCTGTTGAAGTTATAAAAATTATTTCTTTAATAATTTCAGCGCCAAAGCCTTAATAAAATGGTAAAATCGTCCAGTTCCATAAAAGTCTTTGTAGACTTTTAATGTTGTATTGTATTATTCGGATGTTTTAGTATGTTTCCCATATTTATTTCTGTGTATTGAGGCCCCCTGTCTACCAGATAGCCTGGACCTCTGGAAAAGCAGCACCAAAATAATAGCAATCAGGAATGATAATTTCAAATGATAATAGGACAAGAAAAACAAGAAAGAATTCTCTAATTATAGATGAATATCCCTATTTGGTCACCTGGCCATATATGGCCGTTGTCCAAACTAGCCCAGACTAATGAGCAGTACGGCTTTCAACCTGGTCGCAGTATGGCCAGCCAAGTATTCACACTACATCAGGTTTTCGAGATATCGCGTAAGTATTCTCATGAGATGTAAACTTGCTTTGTCATGTGCCTCGAAAAAATGTATGATGGCCGCGTACCATGTCACATGTTGCGAGGGGATGGAGTGGGGACAAGAGTTTGGAATCGATAGAACGTTTCTCCTCGACTTGAAGTCTCTGTACGAATGCCATGATGTTTGTGTCCGGACAGTGCTGCACTGAATAGAAATTTTTCAACTTAGATGTTAGATTCCGTCCAGGGTGCGTATTGCTATCTCTCCTTTTCATAATCTTTATGAAGCTGATCCACATGCGCAGTCGTTCGGGAAAGGGCATCTACATCTACAGGTGTAAGGTATTATTTGCGGATGATATGGTACTTAGCTTATCAGGAATTAAATAGATATAAGTGATGTCAGGACTGTGACATTGGTTCTTTCAAGAATATCTTTCCAGTGGGTTTTGCATGCTGGTAGAACTACAATGAAGCAGGTGGAGAAGATCAAGAGTCTTGCGACCATTTTTACGACAGTTGGAAGGCGCGAAACCAATTGGATGCAAGAATTACTGGAGTTGATGCCATAATGTCCCAGTTTAAGTGGCCAGAAGTATGCAGAAGAATGTTAATTTGTTTCTCTTCAATAAGATTTTAGTGATCACTTTTATCTTGGGGCAGGAATCTTTACTGGCGTTCCGTCGGTTACTACGACGAGTGTTTCAGTTGATCCAAACAATGGAACAGTCTACTCGTAATATAACACATACCTCCTAACTTAGTTCTCAGGGAGATTCGGCGTGACACAGAATGTAACAAGGCTGGCTCCTTTCAATTACCGATACAACTTATTTTTGCCAGCTGTGTGAACTGGAGCAATGTGAAATAAAGTGTTTTGCTGAAGAACACAACGCATCACCAAGAACCGAACTCACGCCCTTACGATCCTTAACCCTGCTTTCATAAAGGTCGGTGAGGGGACAGCATTATTTAACTGGAAGTAGGTTAGTTATCTCATAAACCGCATTCGTTTTCTATGAGATTTTATGAATTTCATCGCAACCAAAGAACCTTTTTGGCCACTTTCTAATGGCGTCCATGGCAGAGACACGAAACTTCCCTATTACCAACCCATGTGACAATTTATCACATGACCAGCTCAAATATATTATATTCATCTTTAATTTATCCAGTATTTTTTTTTTGCTTTGTTTTTTCAAGCATCAGTCATTAAAATAAAATTTGAAGATGTTGCTGCAATTTTAGCACGCCATTATTGTCATTTTTCCTTGATATTATTCTTCTTATTGTTATGTTACTAAAATTGTTGTTGCTTTTATTGTTAAATGTGTTGTTGTTGTTGTTGTTGTAACTGCTCTAGTTATTGTGCTAAATAACGATATTACGACATTTGCTTTCACTGATAAGGCACGATAATGTTGTAGTTGTTATTGCTGTAGCTGCTCGCTGATCGTTAATGTTGTTGTTGTTGTTGCTGTTGTACAGAAGGCTATTGAACATCGTCCGAATAACTATATTATTTCGTATTGTTTATTTTGTTTGTTTTTGTTATAACTTGTTTTCAAATTTTAAAGTAGATTATTATGTCCTGAGGTCATCTTTCTCTTCTGTTCACACTTAAACACACATGCAATACGCATGCGCACATGAATACCTGCATATCCATACACACACACACAAACACACACACACACACACACACATATATATATATATATATATATATATATATATATATATATACATAGAATACATACGAACGTACGAACATGCATACACATTAATAAAGAAACGGAACATGCATACACATATCCATACACACCTCTTTATTCACAGGTATAAACTCAAGCATATATAAATATGTATGCGTATGTGTGATTGTGTATATAATATATATATATATATTATCGCATACGTACAACTACACATACATACGTAATTACATGTATATACGTAGATATATATAAATATATATATATATATATATATATATATATATATATATATATGTGTGTGTGTGTGTATGTATAAATGTATGTATATACATAGATATATAAACATACAGGTTTAATAATGCGTATAAGCATCAGTCAGCTTCATTGCATCTGTACCCTATGTGCATGTCAGTCTGCGGGTGTGTGTGTGTATAAATGTTTATATACATCCGCCATGTTCCCAATAATCCCCATGGGTCTTTCAATTAACTAAACACTTCTGCGTTATTGGTGGTGTTTATATATCTTCTTATTGTCTCCCTTTCTGCGTATGTATACATATATACAAACACATATGTATGCATGTATACATATTTATATACATATATGTATATATATATGTATATACACTCATTTATATATATATATACATATATACTTTATACACACATGTACTATACATATAATTACTATATGTAATATATTATATTAATGATATATTATAATGTTATATATGTTTATGTATGTGATGTATATTATATATAATATATAGATATATATATATCTATATATATGTATGTATGTATGTATGTATATAATATATATATATATATATATATCTATATATATATAATATATATAATTATATATATATAATATATATATATATATATATATAGTATATATATATGCACATACACACATGCTCGTACACATACACATGTGCATTTGTATTCATACATATACCTATATGTGTATAACTATCAAAGTTAACATGTTCGCACATATATGTGTGTGTGTGCTGGTGCGTAAATGTATGCAGGTGTGTGTGTGTGTGTGCATACGTTCGTTTGTGTTATCACATATGTATGTGTCATCTCTACGACAGTTCTTAGAAATCCTTGAGATTTCCAGTGGAATTTCTTTGTATTACAAGACACCAACGGCACAAAAATAAGGCCACGTGAAAATTCATATACATGCATGTGTACATGTGTGTCTTTATGTATGTATATATATACACACACATAGAGAAATATATAGATAGAGAGAGAGAGAGAGAGAGATAAATTGATCGATCGATAGATAGATAGATAGATAGATATAGATAGATAGATAGATAGATAGATAGATATATGCATACATGCATACATATATATGCATTCACATATATATGCATTTGCACACACACTCACACACACACAGACACACACACACTATATATACAGGTATATAGCTAGATATGCCTAAAATATATACAAATGTATATATGGATATAAATGTATGTTTATATATATATATATATATCTATATATATATATATTATAATATATATATATATACATGCATATATGTATATATATATGTGCAACTATGAATGTGTGTGTGTGTGATGTTTGGACCATATGAATGCATTACTATATAAAATATACTTTTAAATACAGGTAGAGAGATAAACAGAAAGTCATACATACATACATACATACATACATACATACATACATACATACATACATACATACATACATACATACATACGAACGTACGTACATGCTCTCACAGATATACTGGATTGCTTAGACTTCTTGTGGGGGCGGCAGCTACGTTATGTTCCTATTGTTTTCTGCCTTTTTTTATTGTTTTAATTTCTTTATTTTTCTTAAATAATGCAAAAAAATACTAAGTTGCTTCACCATTTCCCTTCATTGAAATGCTTGTTTAAGGAGTAACAACAACAACAATACTAACAAGAGGAACTGCAGTTACTCTGAAGACAACAACAAGAGCAGCGTCTGCAGCAGCAGCAGCAGTGATAACAACAACAACAACCACTGTAATAACAACAGATTAGTTTATACTGATCATGAATCAGTGAAAAAAACAATACATGCGCGTGCGCATCACGTCCCTATTAAGAATAGCAGCAGCAGCAGCAGCAGCAGCAGCAGCAATAACAGCGTCACTTTTTGTGCACTCTATATTTTAATCAACAGGTAAGCTGCTTGCTTCCCAACCACACGGCTCCAGGTTCAGTCCCACTGCGTGGCACCTTGGGCAAGTGTCTTCTGCTATAGCCGCGATGGCCTTGCGAGTGGATTTGGTAGACGGAAACTGAAAAGAAGCCCGTCGTATATGTGTTTGTGTGTATGTGTTAATAGATAGATAAATAGACAGACAGACTGACAGACAGACAGGCAGACAGACAGACTGACAGAGACAGACAGACAGACAGATGGATAGATAGGTAGATAGATAGATAGATAGATAGATAGATAGATATAGATAGATAGATAGATAGATAGATAGACAGACAGATGTACGGGTGTGTAGATGTGTGTGTGTGTCTGTGTTTTTCGCCCCCCATTAACGCTCAACAACCGGTGTTGATGTGTTTACGTCCCCTTAACTGTTTCTGTAAAAGAGACCGAGAAAATAAGTACCAGGCTTTAAAAAAAATGAATAAATAAAAGTAGTTGAGTCGATTCATTCGATTAAAATTCTTCGAGGCGTTGCACCAGCATGGCCACAATCTAATGACTGAAACAAGTAAAAGTAAAGAAAAAAAGATAAATCGCATCATCATCAAGAACGGCAAAGGTGATGCCTCTACACAACAACAACAACAACAATAACAGCAGGAGCAACAACAACAACAGCAACAACAACCGTAAGATGG
>NW_021836202.1:17500-25347 GCF_006345805.1 Octopus sinensis
GGCAGTTTTGATATTGTAATGTGACTTATTAGCCAGTGGAGATATTGGCCAACTCTGTCATGTCTTAATTTATACTCCACTGGTGCTAAGACTTTACATCCAGAGATTAGGTGGTCCACTGTTTCAATCATGTCGTTGCAGAATCGGCATTTTGGGTCTGCTCCATTTTTCATCACATTGGCCTGGTAGTTCCGGGTTAATAGGCTTTGATCTTGAGCAGCCAGGATGAAACCTTCGCTCTCTGCTTTTAGCCCTGAGCTCCGTAGCCACTGATGGGTTTGCTTCTGGTCAACATCAGCTTGTTTGCTGCGGGTCACATATTTGCCGTGCAGAGGTTTCTCCTCCCACCTATCAGCCAATTGCTCGTGCGCTTTTTTCATTGCCATCATTTTCACCTTCTTTGCAACAATAGTTGCCGTACTTCCCTCGGGTTGTTCAGTTGGGTATCCTGCACGAGATCAATAGCAAATCTTTTGCTTTCCTTGATGATAGAATGAAGCTTCTTTCGTCTCTCGTGATTTTCCACGAGCTTTAGCATCCAGTCATTCGATATTTCGAGATATTTGGCCAGTCCAATTGTGGTTGTTTTGTAAGCTAGTTCAAATTGGATCAGGCCTCGATCTCCTGGGCTCTGGGAAGGTAAGGCGATCTACGTCTGCCTTTGGGTGGTGCATCCTATTACAACTCAGCAGCTTGCGTATTTTTCTATCTATATTCTTTACTTCACTCATATTCCAGTTCAACACATTGTAGCTATAAGTAACAACTGGAACTGCTAAGAATTTATAGCTAACACCTTGTTACGTGCATTTAGTTCAGATTTCAGGACTGCACGAACTCTCCTATAACATTCCTTCCTGATTTTCTCTTTCATGCTTGCATGCTGAATACCAGAGCCTTCATTTATCCCTAATATTTGTATGTTTGTTCTTGCTCAAGCTCTCTTATGACTGTGTCAACATCTAACACGACTGAATTTGTGGTCTTCACTTTCCCTTTCTGGAAAGTGGCCTTGGCACACTTCTCAAGTCCAAACTCCATCCCGATGTCATCGCTGAATGCTTTCACGGTGCGCAATAGGCCTTCAAGTTCATATTGTCTTTACCATAAAGTTTTAAGTCATCCATATAAAATAGATGGCTTTTTTTTTATTGGCAATTTTATACCCATACCCTGTTCTGTTTAATTCACTTGTAGGGGTATTAGGGCTATGCAGAATATTAAAGGTGAAAGTGAGTCACCTTGAAAAATTCCACAGTTGATGTTTATATTTTCTGAGGCAAGTACTCCATTAGAGTGGTATAATTGGAGATTCGTATTCTACAACGACATATTGTGCTTCAGGAAGTTTGAAATCACAGGGGAAATTTTGAATATTATTATTATTATTATTATTATTATTATTATTATTATTATTATTATTATTATTATCAGGTGAGCTAGCAGAATTGTTATCACGCTAAGCCAAATGCGTTTATTGTTCTTCTGTGTTCAAATTCCGCCGAGGTCGACTTGGCCTTTCACCCTTTCGGGGTCGATAAAATAAATACCAGCTGAACACTGGGGTCGATGTAATCGACTGATCCACTTCCCCCACGATTGCTGGCTTCCAGCCAAAACTTGAAACCATTAATTATTAAAGCGGCGAGCCGGCAGAATCGTTAGCACACCGGGCGATATGCATAGCGGCATTCGTCTGTCCTTACGTTTTTAGTTCAAATTCCACCGATGTCGACTTTGCCTTTCATCCTTTAGGAGTCGATAAAATAAGTACCAGTTCACCACTGAGGTCGTTGAACACTGAGGCTCCTCCCCATGAATTTTCAGGCCTTGAGCCTATAGAAGAAATTATTATTATTATTATTATTATTATTATTATTATTATTATTATTATTATTATTATTATTATTATTATTATTATTATTACTATTATTATTATTATTATTGAGTGAGAGAGCAGTTCATGCCATCAAAGTGACACTGGGGTAAACTATACGAAGCCAATATACCCATCATGACTACCCGTCTGATAAGGGTACACCAGACATGCATCACACCATATGTGAGCGACATGGTGATCTCATATCAAGATAAAAAGCACATGACCTTGCAGGTGGGGCCCAGTTAGAATTTTCTTCAGGTTGAGTAGCCCATCCCGCTCAAAAGGTCCCTGAATAAGGGTTTAAGGATGTTGAAAGAACCACCCATGTTTCCAGAGGTGAATTATTCAAACCCCAAAGAATCCCTCTCAACACATGGCTATGATGCTCCCCCACTACTTCTGCTCGTGATCAGAGATGCACATATCGTCAGCCACTAAGGGACATGCTCAACTGGTTACGGTCAAACAACTGACAAGCAAATCTCTGGTATTGAGCAGAATATTTGCTGTAGCCCAAAAGATGTAGCCCATCTGTTATTATTATTATTATTATTATTATTATTATTATTATTATTATTATTATTATTATTATCTGCTTAGCAAAAAAAAAGAATAATAATAATAAAAAGGTGATTTTATTAATTGCTGTGTAAAGCATTAAAGTGACTAATGTATTGACCATATAAGGGCATGTCTTTATAGCTGTTCAATATAGCCATAAAACTGAACCTTTATTTTCTCTCTCTTCTTTTCCTCTCTTTCTCGACCATTTATTCATAGAGTTCTCGCTTTAAAATTTTAAATGTTAGAAATCTAACACAATTAAAATTCCTACGAGAGTTTAATTACCGCGTTAATTATTGATTTATTACCTTTTTCTTATCACAGTACTCATAGCAACATCGAGCAGACTTTTCATTCATCGGTGGTGGTCGTGGTGGAGCCGGCGGTGGTGTATCTGAAGTATAATGTGCAACAATGATAATCACTGTCATTTTATTTTAAATTGTTCAGCCTCACTTTTGAAGTTTCCTTCACACCTTTTTTCATTCATTGATCCTACGTTAGATGAATGGCGCCGGCCACCGCTGCTCAGTTAGACTCTGAACTATCTCCTGGTTTCATTGCTTTTAGGTTTTCTGTTGTTGTTGTTGCTGTTGCTGTTGATTTTAATAAAATTATTTTTTTTTATGTTGATCTGTTCTGTGACTTTGCAATACAACGATGCAACAAATACAAAGATAGACACTATTACGGCTGGCGCTAAACAATATGGGAAAATAAAAACAAAGCGAAACAATAAAAGTGACAACAGCGACAACAGCAACAATAATCCTTTGTGTTATAGGCATGAAATTTGGTGGAGTGGAGGCTTGTCTATGACATCGACCCCATTACTTGACTGTTACTTATTTTTATCGACCCCGAAAGGATGAAAAGCAAGCAAAGATAACATCGGCGGAATTTGAACTCAGAATGTAAAGGCGGACGAAACGCCGCTAAGCATTTTGCCCGATTCTACCAGCTCACCACCTCGGCAAAACACGAGCAAAACAAAAAATTGTTATCAGTATTTAAGGAAGCTGACAAATACAAACAGGAAATCATACCACCTAACAAATATGAAGAAGAAGAAGAAGAAGAAGAAGAAGAAGAAGAGAAGGAGGAGGAGGAGGAGGAGGAGGAGGATGAGGAGGAGAAGAAGAAGAAGAAGAAGAAGAATAGAGGAGGAGGAGGAGGAGGAGGAGGAGGAGGAGGAGTAGGAGAAGAAAGAAGAAGAGAAGAAGAAGAAGAAGGAGGAGGAGGAGGAGGAGGAGGAGGAGGAGGGAAGGAGAAGAAGAAGAAGAAGAAGGAGGAGGAGGAGGAAGGAAAAGAGAGATCAGAAGGAAGAAGAAAGAAGAAGAAGAAGAAGAAGAAGAGAAGAAAAAAGAGAAAGAAGAAGAAGAAGACAGATATAGAACGACTTTACCTGCCAAGAAAAGAGGTTAGCCGTGGACTTTAACAACTGGAACTAACAATCAAGATTGCCACAATTGGCCTCTACACCTACCTGAAAAACTCTGATGACTTCATAAAACTTGTCTTAAAGCACGAAAACAAGAAAGCATCATACTCAGTAACAAAATAGGCAAAGGAATATCTATGTGAATTCCAAATACTACAAATCCCAGAATTAGATGTGCTGGAAACAAGCACAGAAAAAGCTAAGCGTATGAAAACCCTGCTAAAACAGCTGCCTTACATATTCTTACTGATAAATGGTAAGAAAAACCTCTCACTGGCAAAACCCACAAAGAGAGCTAATAGTGCCGATGTTGACAAAGCCCTTACCTATCAATGGTTAGTGTCTTCTTGCTTAAAAGCAGAAACAGAAGGGTTTATCATAGTAGTCCAAGATCAATGCCTACCTACCAGGAGCTACCAGGCCAACATATTAAATAACGGCAGTATCCCAACATGTCGTGTATGTCAAGATCAAAATGAAACCATTGATCATGTTGTCACCATGTGCAGTCTTCTTGCGCTTATAGAGTATTTCAACAAGCATGGTAGAGCAGAACAGTATATTCACCAGATAATTTGCAAAAACCTTGACCTGTCCTATGATAAAAATTGGTGGGAACACAAACCACCTCCAGTGCTTGAAAATGGTCATATCTCACTCCTCTGGAAATTCACCATTCAAACTGACAGAAAGATAGATGCGAATAGGCCAGACACCATAGTAAAAGACTTCAGACAAAAAACATGCCTCCTCATTGATATGACTGTCCCAATCGACATAACTGTCAAGACCTACCAAAGACTGAGCAAGTGTAAAGATCTTGTAATAGTAATTGGCGAAATGTAGAACCTCAAGACTAAAACAATGCCTGTTGTCATAGGTGCCCTAGGAATGATAACGAAAGGGGCTGATTGATACCTAGTTCAGATACCAGAAAACTCCAAAAAGGCAGAAATTCAAAAGATAGTGCTCATAGGAACTGCCCATATCCTACATAAAATACTGTCTATGTAATCTCAAATTTTAAAACAACCTTATAATTTTCTTGTTTTCTTAAACATTCTCTAGAACAATACTATATGCAAAACCAAATATATGACAACCAACATAACACCAGCATGAACTTCTAACTTATTGTCTCTTGAGGCCTCTGGGTGAGACTTGGAGTCAACTTGTACAAATACAAAGGAAAAGTCAAACATATGGTAACGATAATAATAATAATAATAATAATAATAATAATAATAATAATAATAATAGTAATAGTAATAGTAATAGTAATAATAATAATAATAATAATATTAATAGTAATAGTAATAATAATAATAATAATAGTAATAGTAATAATAATAATAATAGTCATAGTAATAGTAATATTAATAATAATAATAATAATAATAATAATAATAATAATAATAATAATAATAATAATAATAATAATAATAATAATAATAATAATAATAATAATAATAATAATAATAAGTGGGAGAGCATCATAGCCATGTGTTGAGAGGGATTCTTGGAGGTTTGGATAATTCACCTCTGGAAACATGGGTGGTTCGTTCAACATCCTTAAATAACCCTTATTCAGGGACCTTTTGAGCGGGACGGGTTACTCGACCAGAAGAAAATTCTAACTGGGCCCCACCTGCAAGGTCATGTGCTGTTTATCTTGATATGAGATCACCATTTCGCGCTCATATGGTTGTCATGCATGTGCCTTGTGTACCCTTATCAGACGGGTAGTCATGATGGGTATACTAGGCTTCGTATATTTTACCCCAGTGTCACTTTGATGGCATGCACTGCTCTCTCATTCAATAATAATAATATAATAATAATAATAATAATAATAATAATAATAGTAATAATAGTTGCAAATTTTTCCACAAGGGCATTAATCTCGAGGAAGGCAGCGGGTCGGTTGAATCGACCCCATATACAACTAGTACTTATTTTATCGATCTCGAAAGGATGAAAGGCAAAGACAGCCTCGGCGGAATGTGAACTCAGAACGTAAAAACGAACGAAATGCAGAATCGTTAGCACGCCACGCAAAGTCAAGGTGCACTTTGAGCTAAGAAAGAATGGACCTCATCTCAACCACATTCTCTTCATGGATGATTCAAAACTGTTCGCAAAAACAGAACCTGAAATGGAGAGGCTAGGTGAAACTGTGCAAATGTGCAGGTAATGGTATAGGGATGGAATTCGGTATCTCGAAGTGTGGGGTGCTTACTTTGAAGCGGGAAAAAGAGTAAATTATAGAGGCATAAAATTGCCAAACGGAGAGAAAATGGAATACCCGGATGATGATGGGTACAAGTACCTTGGGATCCTGGAGCTGGACAATATCTTGCATAAAGAAATGAAAGACAAGGTCATCAGTGCATAGCGCCTTAAACTTCTCTTGATATCAAAACTCAACTCAAGGAACCTTGTGACTTCCATCAACACATGAGCGGTTTCTGTAGTCCGCAATAGTGCATCCATCTTGAAATGGACACAAGCGGAGATTAACCAGCTCGATCACACTACCCGAAAGACAATGGCAATGTATGGTGCCCTCCACCGTAAAACAAATGTAAACATGCTCTAAATGAAGAGAGGTAAAGGTGTACATGGGTTGATTAGCGTACGGGAGTACAACAGTGAAAGAAGAAACATGGCAGAATATTTGGTAAACAGCAAACAAGACCTGCTACAGTATGCTGCTAATGCAAAAGGAGTTAACAAAAATGGACTTGAGAGTGCTCATGGATTCCGATCAAGAACAGTCAACGAGAGAGAAGAAACCGTAGTCTGCATGGAATTGCATGGTCAGTTCCATCGTGAAACCAACAATTTAAAAGACCAGGAAGCATCATGGAGAAACCAGGACTTACAAACACATATAACATACAGAAAATTGCACTACTAGGCACTGCACACTCTACGCAGAACACTTTCAATACAGTAACCATCAGAGCATCACAACAAATCGCAGCACATTACAACAAGGCACACAGAGCTGCGCTCGGTAGTGAAGTGAAAGCACGCTATAAAAATAAAACTACTGAATGATAATAATAATAATAATAATAATAATAATAATAATAATAAATAATATAATATAATAATATAATAATAATAATAATAATAATAATAATAATCATATAATAATAATAATAATAATTTTGACAAAGGCCAGCATTTTCGAGAGAAGGCGAGTAAGTCGATGACATCGATACCAGAGTTCAACTGGTACTTTATTTTATCGACCCCGAGAGCACGAAATGCAAGGTCGACCTCGACATTTTTCCGACATTCTAATTATTCTGCCAGCTCTAATTTGTTATTGGCCACAAGTGCCTGAAAAACACATGGAACAATACAAGGACAAAAAACAGTGGGGATTAAGAAAGAAATTGATAGCAAAATTCCCGCAATAACGGTAGTGAAGTATCGCCCAGGGGCAAACAAAGAACCCCGCGGCTAAAAAACACATCCACGAGCTCCATACGAACACGTGATGCTTTCTCTGTTGAGACTGTATTTGATGGCGTGATTCAGTTGAGGAAAATTCGAGCAAACTGGATCAAATAAAGATGGGTGGCAGTGACAGAGTCAGGCAAAAACTATGGAAACCCAAGCAGATATCCTTAACTTATATAGTCAACTTTGGGTCTACGTGCCTTAGTGGTTTGGGGTTGTGGCCTCTTCATTGTAAGATTGTGCTTTCGATTCGTGAAAACGGGTGATGTGCCGTGTACTTGAGCAAAACGCTTTAGTTCACGTTGCTCCAGTCCATTCATCTAACAAAATCGAGTGTTCCTGCGACGGGTCGCTTCCCATCCGATCGGAAATACAGCAATCTCTCGACTATTGCGGGTATTACGTTCCAAAAGCACCCACTGTGAAGTAGAAACAGTACTGTACTGTATTTATCTATTTTTATTCTTTTTATAATCTGTATATATT
>NW_021836203.1:5000-12500 GCF_006345805.1 Octopus sinensis
ATTTATATATATATATATATATATATAATGAATCAGATTAAGGAAAACAGAGAATACATATACATACATTAATCGAAGTGCACAGTATTATATATCTATTACGGTCGATCTTACCAATCGGTTTCACACTAGTGATTCAACAAAGTGCTAAGTAACAGTCCGATTGTGTAAGTCTGCGCTCTGAAGAGCGCATGGTCAGATGTGTTCTTTATTGATGAACAAAAAAGGCTTCTTCAAGTGAAATGAAAGAAAATTAACATATAGAACATAATGCAAATTGACTCTCCCATCTAGGGTATTATATACAGATATATATCCCATATATATATATTATATATATATATATAGATATATATATATATATATATATATATATATATATATATATATATATATATATGTATATATATGCACACACACACATACATAGTGCGTGTCCATGATGAAAGCCAGATCAGTTGCGGCATTTTTTGGAAATATCTCTTATGACTCAATACACATTTAGCTCCCTCACCTCCGCTGCTGGAAACCGAGTGAAGCCCGGACCTTTTATGCCTTGCGACTTATGACAGATCTAAGTTTAGCCATACACAGACACTGAAATGATCTCTGTCCTTCTATTTTAATTACTGCTAGGCAATGATTCGCGGATGATTTGTGTATAATTTCTACCCAGTCAAAGGAAGAGCGAATGAGGAGTTTCTATCGTTGGTATGTGAAGAGAGGGTTCATTGAACCTCTGCGTGCGTGCGTGCGTGTGCGTGCATGTCTGTGTGCGTGCATGTGTGTACGTGCGTGCATGTGTGTACGTGCGTGCATGTGTGTACGTGCGTGCATGTACGTACGTGCGTGCATGTGTGTACGTGCGTGCATGTACGTACGTGCGTGCATGTACGTACGTGCGTGCATGTGTGTACGTGCGTGCATGTGTGTACGTGCGCGTGTTCGTTGCACCACTTGCCACACTTTAACAAAGCTGGTAATATACAGTACAATAATATGGCGTTGATAACGCACGCTTTCTATGGCGGCTGCAATGTGTTTGTGTATCTTTTGGTTTTCTATTTATTTTCCAAACGCCATTCATTGCTGATTATGTTCTCGGGTTATTTCTTTTAAATTTCTGATGTATCATATGTGTGTACACAAGAAGCGGTGTTTACACATCAATATTTGTTTATATATAAAAATACATACATACATACATACATACATACATACATACAAATACATACATACATACATACTATATATATATATATACATATATATATTATATATATATACATATATATATATATATATATAAAATATATATATATATACATATATTATATAATATATGTATAATACATACATACATATACAGAGAGAGAGAGAGAACGGTTCTTTTGAAGAAAAAATGTGCAGCGTAATTGTGATGCGTGTGTGCGTATATATGTGTATGTGTGTTTGTGTGTGTGTATGTATGTATAATGTAGAATAAATAAATAGGAGAAAAGAGAGAAAGAAAACAGAAAGAAAGTAAGATCGAACGAAAAGAAGTAAAGAAAAAATACGACAGCGTATCAAAAGATTTGAAAAGAAAAAATAACAGAAAGAAACCTTTAAAAAAAAATGACAAAAAAAAACAACGAAAACATTATCAGGAACAACATGAAGAGAAACAACAGCAGTAACTGTAAAAAACGGATACTCACACCACACACACACATATATATATATATGAATATATTGTGAATGTTTATATTAGGGTTACATCAAAATTTTTATTGGCTATTTTATTTATCTATTCATACGATATCCATCCCTATGCCAGCGAACATCAACACACACACACACACACCTACACACACCTTTAGAAAATACATCAGAAATATGTCAATAATTCTTTTTAATCTTCACAAACCATATTTCTACTTGATTTTTCAGCTTGATTTTTATGTTTTGTGCGGGAACACCTTGTGTGTGTGTGTGTGTGTGTATTTGTATTTAATAATAATCAGCAGGTTAGTGTGTGTATGTGTGCGTTTGCGCGCGTGTGTATCGATAGATAGATAGATAGATAGATAGATAGATAGATAGATAGATAGATAGATAGATAGATAGATAGATAGACTGATTTTTAAGCTTGTGTGCTATATGTATAAATCTTCGTATGAATATGTGCCTGTGAACCTATATGCATGCATATATATATATAATATATATATATATAATATATATATATATATACAATCATGTGCTTTAACTACAGCATCAGAGACTTTTAGCAATGTAGGTGCTCTAACACCCTCGGCATATTTAGTGACAATTATTGCGTTCGTTTTTGGTAACCCATTGCTCACGATTGTCTATATTTTACACACACACACACACACACACACACACACACATATATATATATAGATGCGGATTGCACCTAGAAAGCAACCCTCCGAGGCACAACTCTGGGCAAGGTTGTTTATGGAAGACTAGCAGTCGCCCATGCATACCAGCCTCCCCTCTCCACGCCACCGATGTTGTCCAAGGGAAAGGCAAAGGGGTCGATACAGATTGGCACCAGTGACGTCGCAACTCATTTCTACAGCTGAGTGAACTGGAGCAACGTGAAATAAAGTGTCTTGCTCAAGAACACAACACGCAGCCCGGTCTAGGATTCGAACTCACAACCTCACGGTCGTAAGCTCGACGCTCTAACCACTGAGCCATGAGACCATTTACATGATTGATTGATTGATTGATTGATTCTATATATATATTGGCTATTTCTTTTTCAATGCCAATCTTTCAATCATCCAGACAATCAATCACCCAAATTAATACACCTTTAGATCGATAGATAGATATATAGAAAGATAGATATAGATAGATAGATCGATAGAAGGATAGATAAATAGATCGATAGAAGGATAGATAGATAGATAGATAGATACCAGACAGACAGACAGACAGACAGACAGACAGGTAGATATATCGATAGATAGATAGATAGATAGATAGATAGATAGATAGATAGACAGACAGACAGACAGGAAGGTAGGTAGGTAGATAGATAGATAGATAGATAGATAGATAGATAGATAGATAGATACATAGATAGGTAGGTAGATAGGTAGGTAGGTAGGTAGGTAGATAGATAGGTAGATAGATAGAGAGAGAGAGAGAGAGAGATAGATAGATAGATAGATAGATAGGCAGGCAGGCAGGCAGACAGACAGACAGACAGACAGACAGATAGATAGATAGATAGATAGATAGATAGATAGATAGATAGATAGATAGATATGAACGTATGCGTGCGTGTGTTTGTGTTGTGTGCAGTTTTTCATTTGTACATGCATTTATTTATATATTTATGCTTTTTCTACATATTTTTCTCTTTTTTTTTTACTTCTTCCGCCACCACCATCACCATTGCTACTGCCACCACTACCAATATCTACAAATGCTGCACCCCTACTACCAACAACTGCTACCACACCTTCTATTTTCATCACCACCTCTTCTCACTGAAATCTACCATCATCTGCTCCGGAACGCTGCAGGTCGCTGTTTCAACGGTGGTCTCCATAGATGGACCTTTACTCACAGTTTCGGACAATATGTTTGTGCACAATAACTCAAAGCATGGCCGTAGAGCCAGGCGACTAGATCCAACAGAAGGAGGTAAGCGGCCATTTTGTTTCACATTTTAAACATATTTTTTCTATATATTTCTACTTTTTCTTTGAATTCTCTCTTCTTGTATTTATCGAAATATCGATCTACACATTTATAACCGATCTACAAGGTATGCCATTCCATGTGCCAATCAGGAAGCCTCTATGTACTTCGTTAACATGCTGGGCATAGAAACAAAATCCTACCCGAATAAAACAAAGAAGGGTGTCATGAATCTTTATCGTAGAAAAGGAACATATTAAATAGTTGTGAATATATTTTAAAAAGATTTAGTCAAAGGGAGGACGGGATGTATGATTCCTTTTTAGCACTTCTGTGACTGATGAGATTAAATCGTCGATCGAGATCTGGTTTCTATGCTTGGAACAGAACGAAGCCACCGTTGAAGGCATCCATTATCAACAACGTTTCTAATATCAACAATAGCGACTGCAGTTATGCATCGTAACAAAATCGATAACATCACAACAGCACCACGAATCTGCCGCAACTGCACAACAAACTCAACAACCGTGCAACACAACAACCACAACATCCTCACAATGCCATATGACCATAATGTTACAACATAAGTGCAACTCAACGCTAAAACAACATAACTACACATACGATCAATATAACAACTGCACAGATGCACAACACAAGGCAGAAAATATCAACAAACAACCACAGACGGTTATTGCTGCTTCACAAATGTACAATACAAATCGAAGACATCGATAGCGCGATAACATAAAGACTGCATAGCCACTGCCGCATCAACACAAGGTATATGGTAGTGTAGAGCCACAACAGCACAACATAAGCACCACAACAGCCTTACAATTGCATGGCAGATGCAGGAGGCCATAACTGCAACCACCAAAAGAAACATACAGACTTAATAACATATACAACAACAACAGGATCAACAACATAAGCACACTGACAAGCACAAATTGAGTCATAAATGCAGCCTCAGCTGCAGCAATTTAACATCTACTGTTAAACAATCAACAGAATTACCGACCATCTCCAGTCCACAATAGCCAAACACAACACACAATATCGTAAGCTTCGATAAAACCAGGAGCCGAACCGACCAAAACCGCTAAAATTAAAAGCCTAAATCAGCAATTAACCAGAAGCATGTAAACCGTCGAACTGGCAGCTAATGACTAATGGAAGCTACATGTTTGATTGTATGTGTTACGGTTGTAAACTTCACGACTCCAACTATGATATTGCTCATACGAAACTGATACATATCCACTGCTCATCGTACACTTCAAACAATCGTAATACATCAAACAAAACAAAACTAAGTGGTAATACATGGGTGATCATTGCATTCGTACTCTTGAGAGAAGCCCACAAAAGTAAAAGAGTAATTATAGAAGTAATACTCATAACATAGTGCAATGGTAACATAAATATACAACGGCTGAGCCCCAGTATGGCCACAGTCCTCGGACTGAAACATAAAGTGTATACATACACTCACACATACTCACACAGCGTTTCTATGCACAAGCAACCACTCACATAGCTAAAACTGTTCACAAATACAAACTATACAACCACCTACGTACACAAGTATTTTAAAAACAAATTTGCATAACATAATATACGTGGCTATAATATAAACGTGTGTGTGTGTGCGTGCGTGTCTCTATGTATACACACACACAACACACACACACACACACACACATACATTGTTTGGTTCCCCATCGTTACAGTTTGTTTTGTCTCTTCGCAAAAAGAAAATTACTTTGCTTCAGTTCTGTACTTCAGCGGATGTTTGTGTATACGCATGCTCCTGAATGTTTCTCAGCCGGAAGTTTCTGAAATATTAGCGATGAACAAAAATGTTCCATTACCAACCAACATGATCATATTCAGGTGCTGTTTGTGGGTTTCTAGTTCCGTTCTTTGTGTTTGTGTCTGTCTGTGCGAATATGTGTGTTTCCACCCCGCACCAACAAATCTTCAATAGAAGAGAGAAACCAATAGACAAACATAAGAATAAAGCAAAGTATATGAGTGTGAAGTTGGGGTGGGTGACGGGTGGTTAGATCTTGTTGGAAGAAAGAGAAGTGTTCAGCTTGTAGACATATTTATTTGTGCTTCAAAGATGATGTTTTGTATACACGAACATTTCGATTCCCCACTCTCGCTCTCGGTGTCACTGTGACTCTGTGTGTGTAGAGATGTATATTTGTATATGCGTCTGCATTTTTATATGTATATGTATGTGTGAATATGTGCGTGTATGTGTGTGTATATATATATATATATATATATATATATATATATATACTGCCCCCCCACTTTTCCTTTCATATTTCTTATTAACACTATTATTGTTGTTATTGCTATTTATGTCTATTATTATTATAATCCTATATGTATATGTGTTCATATATATTATATATATATTATATATATATATATATATATTATATATCCACCATACATACATACATATATATCAAGGAGAGGAATCATTCTTCTATTATTACTTATTTCTTTAACTGTTATTATTATTATTATCACTATTATTATTGCTACTGGGTGGAAAACTTAAATTATTATTGTTGTTGTTATTAATGTTGGCTATCAGATGGTATATTTTTTCTTTCGTATATCGTATTTACTGTGGAGCTGAAGTAATTTCTAAAGGTGTTGTGAAAATAATATTCCTCTCACACTATTCTGTGTGGGACAATATTGTAAACACCACAGTGAAATAATGTATATATATATATATATATATATATATATATATATATATATATATACATACATATACCACCACATACACAACAAACACTCACTCACACGCACACAAGTATCTCAACACGGTTGAATTTACAAATATGTCTACTTACAAATAAGTTTATGGACAAGTTGAAAAAAACTCACTATATGAATTGGAGTGTTTATTTTATTTCTATACATATATGTGTACGTCTGTGTGCGTTTGTATATGTGTGTACGTCTGTGTGTGTTTGTATATGTGTGTACGTCTGTGTGTGTTTGTATATATGTGTACGTCTGTGTGTGTGCGTGTATTATTTTGGCTCAGGCCACTTTCACCCACCATTACTCAGCTTCTTGTTTAGTGGCATTCCCGAGACAAGGATATGTAATAACAGATGTACTCAACAGAAAACACGACATAAACTTCAAGTGTCGGCACAGGATTAAAAACTACTGAGTTTTTGCAAATCCATTGACATGGACTCTTCTGAGAGATATCGATCACTGTCTGGCCAAAATAACCGCTGGTCGAACTCAATCAATAAACCTATCTTTTCCCCCATAACAAGCCCAAGACATTCAGTATCCAAGCACCAGTCTCAAAATCCTAATTGTCTCCAACAGAGCAGTCTTGGGGGTTTGCTCTCATGTCAATTTCGATTTCTCTCACATATTAGTGCTCCGAGTGCCCCTACTGGAACGACAAACACTCTCCTCATAATCCACATTCTTGCAATTTCCTCTTTTAGTAGTCTGTACTTATCAATCTTTTCTAGGTCTTTGTCACTTATTATTATTATTATTATTATTATTATTATTATTATTATTATTATTAGCATCTTCCAGTTCTGTTTCCTGCCGAGTGTCTTCCTGATACCTAGGGCAGAGAAACGTACTGTATACATTTGTAGGCCATTAAAACTCACCAGATTGTTCATTTACAAAGTCATATGATAGAGAAAAAGGAGAAGAAAGACAGAAAAAAACGAAACAAATAAAAAAGGAAAACGTAAACAAATAAAATAAAGGGGGAAAAGGAAAAAAATTCCCAGTGACAATGCTCTTCTCACT
>NW_021836203.1:15000-24407 GCF_006345805.1 Octopus sinensis
GTGTGTGTGTGCGTGTGTGTGTGTGTGTGTGTGCGTGTGTGTGGGTGTGTGTGTGCCAGTGTGGACGCAGTTAATTACCTGTGAATGTTTATTGGTAGACTCCTCAATTCTCTCTCTTTGTATTTACCTGTCCTTTTTCGTCGCTTTCTCTCTCTGTCTCGCACTTCCTCACACTTTCTCTTTTCCCCTCTCTCACTCAACTTCACCCCCTGAGTCACTCTCTCTCTATCTCTCTCTCGCTCTATCTCTCTATCTCTCTATCTATCTTGCTATCTCACTCTTGCACAATACCAATTTCTTCGACAGGAAGCGTGGGCTTACACACGCACACATACATGTATATACACTCACACACCACACAACACATATATATATATCTATATATATTATTATCATATATATATATATATATATATATATATACATATATATATTATATATATATAATATATATATATATATATATATACATAATAGATTATTATAAGTATGTATATATCTATAATATATATATAATATATATATATATATATTATAATATATATTATATATATATTATTATGTATGTATATAGTTATATATATGTATGTATGTATGTATTTAAATACATATGCATATATGTATATGTTTACATATGTATGTGTGTGTGTGTCGTAATTGTGTGTAAAACCATATGCTTCTTGTTTAGTGTTTAGTTTAGATTTCTTTTGATTTTTTTTCTTTGTCTTTGGCATTATTCTTCATTCTTGGAGTTCTCTTGCAAATCCATCCAATTCCTTTAATGTTTTGGAGATTTCTGATGGATTAGCAGCTCTGAGCATTTCTGAAATATGAACACAGAGAATATTCTGAAAGATGATGAGATATCTGGTGGGAATGGTGGGGGAGAACAGTGGGGGTGCTAGGTGTGTTAGTGATGGCGGAGGTGACGGTGGTGGTGGTGGTGGTGATGGCGGTGGTGGCAGAAAAAGAGAGGAAAACGAAGGAACAGGCAAACGAACTAAAACAAGGAAAAAAATTGAGGTATATGCGCGTGCGCGCGTGTGTGCGTGAGTGAAGATTGGTAGATGTGTGCAAGTGTGTGTGTGTGTGTATATATATATATGTGTGTATGTGTGTGTACATGCGTTTACATATGTATATATGTGGGTGTGTGTATGTATGTTAATGTACATAGGTATGCATACACATTTGTGGCTCTATGTGTGTATATATATGCACACACACACACACATATATATGTATATACATATATATATATAAAACATATATATGCATATATATATATATATATATATATATATATAGAATATGCATATATGTATATATTTATGTGTATGTATACATGTGTGTGTGTGTGTTTGCAGATTAGAGATATCTTATAGCTTGGCTGTTTCAGTCACTAGACTAGGGCCATGCTTAGGTACCACCTTGAAGAATGTGTTGTCCAAGAATGAAAACCAGTCCATCTTTTTCCCCCTTTTTACAGTCTGGTACGTATTCTGTCCGGTACTTTTGCCGAACCGCTATTTTGCGCTAACGTAACCCACCAACGGTATATATATATATAGGTGTGTGTGTACAGAACGGGCTTATTTGTTTTCGGCCACTAAATCCATTCACAAAGTTTTGGGTCAGCCCAAGCTTATAAAAGAAGACACTTGCCTAAGATTCAACACAGTGGGACTGATCCCAGAACCATATGGTTGGGAAGCAAGCCTCTTACCACACCTACGCCTCTACGTGTGGGTGTGTATATACATACATGCATCTATATATATATATATATATATATATATATATATATATATTATATATATATATATATATAAATATATGTGCACGTATATAACTAAGTATGCATATTGTATATAGAATATGCATGTGTATGATTATAACACACACACATTGTGTGTATAAACAGACGTGTGAATATATATGTTTATATATGTTGGTATGCAGATATAAACATTTGTGTATGTATATGATGTTGTGTGTGTGTGTGTGTGTGTGTGTATACATGTGAATGTCTAACCTTTATTAGTGTAATGGAATATATATATTCGTTTTGTTTTTTGGTTGTCTAGATTCTTCTAGTCGTTGCTTCTGTCATCGTCATCGTCGTAATGGTCGCAACCATGATCATCCTCAACATGACGTGCTAGGCATGTCATCTTCCTTATCTTCAAATAATTGAAACCAATTATTCTGATTGTTGTTGTTGTCGTTATTATTATTATTATTATATTATTATTATTATTATCATCATCATCATCATTATTATTATTATTATTATTATTATTATTATTATTATTATTATTATTATTATTATTATTACTGTCATTGTTATTGCCGCTTTGTGTTTTTGATGTTTGTGTTTTTGTTATTGTTGCTGTATTCTTCAAATATTGTATATGGTACGTGGTTTGGTGATTAGCAATTTCATTACATACATCCAAACATATGTACATGTGGTTGACACAGAAACATACATACACATACATACATGCACTCAGATATATATATATATATTTATATATATATATATGCATATATATATATTTATATATATGCATATATATATATTGTTTTATTTATTTATTATATTGTTATTATATATACATATATATACATATATATATATACATGCACATATATATATAGATACATATAAACACACATATATATAGATACATATAGACACACATATATATATATACATATTCATACACATATATATATAGATACATATAGACACATATATATATGCATATAAATATACAGATATATATACATATCGCGTCGATTCGATTCGATTCGTTTCGTTTCGTTTCTTCTTCTTCTCTAAGCTGGTTTATATATATATATATATATATAATGGAAGTTTGTGTTTGTATGAAACACATACACGCACATATATGCATATATATATTGAAGTGTGTGTGTGTACAAATACATATGTTTAATATATATATGTGTGTGTGTGTATGTGTGTGTCTATTTATAAACGCACGCCCGTACACTTCAACATAAATTCATAAGTAAACAATACCAGTGAATATGAGTGAAACAATATGGATCTTCACGTTGGGTGTATTTGCAACGGAATATGGGGAAGTGAGTAAAATCGTCTTTTTGATGAATCACGTGACCCGCCTTGATCAATTGCTATGACACATTTGACTTTAAATGTATGTGGTCTTTCACAACCGCTTCACCGTATTATTGACAGCAACCAGTGGCTCCCATGCAAATTTTCACAGTTTATAAACATATCTATTTTCATTTTGTTGAACAAATATATCGATCTTCGTAATATTTATTCATTCTGTGAAAGATTTGGGTTGTCTTCGATTTTATTTGATGGCTACGGTCATTTAAAACATAAAACTGGCTGTGGTTGACGAGACCAGAGATGGAAGCCTTCTCTTGGTAAAGGTTCAGTTGTCACTGACTCAATCAGGAAGCGTACAGGATGCAAATCGTCGCAGTCGTGGCCCTGGGGTGTAAAATGTCTGGTTTTGTCTTTGAAAAGGAACTGCACATGAATGCCTTCCGTTACATAATGTGGAGCTTTAGTTTGACTCGCAGTTCCTTAGTACGGCAGACTTGGCATTTTCCACCATCTGAAGAATACCAAGTATAAAGAGTTGCTGAATGAGGCTCTTGCCAAGGTATTGGCATGCAGCCTCTTCTTCCTTAAAAGAAGGCTGCTGCGGTTATCTACAAAGATGAGTGCGAAATTTCATGTAAAAGATTGGTTTGAGAAGCATTTAACTAAAGAAAGCCACTGGGGCGATAGACGCGGTAGCTATGAACAGCTCGAGGTACTTGCGGTCTCTTGTCAAACACAACTGGAAGCATTTTGTAAGCAAATACTAATTCAATCCTCACATCACCAAACGGAGCAAAGTGTGCAGGATAAGGAGCGAAATGCTTATGTCCGTGAAGTATCTACTGACGATACTGGCGGGTTCTAAACACAGAGATTTCTTTAGTCAGCTTCGAACGAAGCATCTTGCAACATCTTGCAATGGAACCATCGTTTCTACGAGGGGCAAAGCATCTGTGCAGCATATTTCACACACACTCACATAAAGACAACAACGTGTACTGTTCTTTATCAAACATAATATCGACAATCTTTCCTGATTGGGGCAATGGCAACTCCATTAACCTTTACCAATAGAAGGCTTCCATTTCTGGTCTCGTCAACCACAGCCAATGTTATGTTTTAAATAACGTAGCCATCAAATAAAATCGAAGACATAAGCCACATCTTTCACAGAATATATCAATGTTACGAAGATCGATATATTTGTTCAACAGATTATAGATATATGTTTGCGTTTGCATCTATATATTACCTAGCTGCGTATGCGTGCGGGTATGTGTGTGTAAGTTTATTCGTGCACGTCTCTGGTCAAGAAAAGTATTTTAAAAATCATAGAATATGGAAGCCATTAAAAGAGTGTAACGAGGCTGTCGTTGATCGGACGTCGTGTGTAACATAAACGTCACAAATCTATTTCACGTAGATATTCAACAGAATGTCAGACGACCTGTGACAAACCGGCGCCATATTAGACACACACACTCACACACACACACACACATAAATACTTATACAAGTGTATGTGCGTGCATGTGTGTTTGCATGCGCGCACGTGTGTGTGTGTAAGCATATATGCATTTTTAAGTATGTGTGTTGTATATATACATATATGTCTAAATATTATACATACACACATACATATATATATATATATATATACATACTTTATAATTAGAGTTCAGCAAAGATTTGCTTTACCACATACCGAAGTTTAGAAATAGCAGTCAAAAAAACCTTAGCTATTTCTTCTACTTTAAAAAGGACTCCCAGAAAAACCAAAGTAATTGAAAACAATCTACGCAGGCAGAGACGAAAAATAATGAAAATCAATCCATATCTGGTCACCCTTTGTTATTATATATATATATATATATATATTGGGAAGCATATTTATTATGATTGTGAGGGAGGAAACAGAAGTAAAATAAATAAACGGCAATCAGGCGGCAATTTATGCTTAATGGTCGTTTGTACGTGTCTATAATCTGCATGTATGTACGCGAATATTTCTGTGTCAACCTTGTAGTTTTTAGCTTCCCTCTCTTTCTCTGTCTCCCTCCATCTCTCTTCTCTCTCTCTCTCTTTATATGTAAGGCATTACCTGTCTACCCAATATGTTAACTCTAACAATATAAACCGCCATTATCGTCTCTATGTTTACCAAGCGATTTTCTGTTTACATTTGTGTTTGTTTAAATAAATGTCTCTTTATGATTTTGTACTCCTGCCTTAATCGAAATGATGCGGCAGGTAGTGGAAAAGTGGAGGAGTAAAGCAAATATATACATCGCACGTTGACTGTTGGCGATTTTTCTCATTCTTCCTTCATGGCCATCCCTGTTTTTCCTGTTTCCGACGAAGAACTATGCACGAAACATTAAACAACTCTCTTCTTTCTCCGAGTGTCGTATTGATACATTATTTGTGCTACGTCCTCATGTTTGCTTGTTCTTTTCTTTTACTCTGCTTTTTGTATTGACTAATATATATTATATATATATATATATATATATATGGGGGGGGCGCGTTGTGTGTGAATCCGTGTTGACTGACGCAAATCATAGTGCACAATAATGCCACAGTAGAAACTAATGATATATTTTCTTTTGGTGTCTTGCTACTCTGAGTTTCACCTGCGGGTGTACGGGATGATCTTCAGGCAAGTTATGACTGAAAATTATTGGGATCCGCACATTTGTTTCTTGCCATAGAGTGTCGTAGTTGGGAGAAAATGTGTGTGTGTGTGTGTGTGTGTGTAGGCTGATGACACTTATCAAGGCAGAAGCACATGTCCAAATTGTCCTCTTACCTCCTGACAATAAGCTCGTTCTTTACCTTAATGACGTGTCACACTTTTGGAAATTTTTGATTCTTAAGATTATCTCCCCTACTCAAGTGAAGCTTGCCTCACGTGCCAAATTGTAATTATGACACTTGGTCTAAAATCGGAGGTTGTTGTAATAAGTAAATATATATATATCCACACACACACTCCCATATGTACTAATAGCCACTTTATTCCGTCGAGGGCTTACAAGCCCCGATTATTAACTATTTTCTTCAGACAATATACTGCGAACGCATATAAGGTTTAAGCTTATAAAGGCGGCGAGCTGGCAGAAACATTAGCACGCTGGGCGAAATGCTTATTGGTATTTCGTCTGTCTTTACGTTCTGAGTTCAAATTCCGCCGAGGTCGACTTTATCTTTCATCCTTTCGGGGTCGATAAATTAAGTACCAGATACACACTGGGGTCGATGTAATCGACTTAATCCCTTTGTCTGTCCTTGTTTGTCTCTTCTATGTTTAGCCCCTTATGGGCAATAAAAAATATATATATGGTTTAAGCCTATAATTATTATTATTATTTACAGGATTTTCGCTAGTTACCGTTTTGCATTTAACGCATACGTTTACATATATACATATATTTATTTATACACACACACACACACACACGCAATTATATATATATACACACACATGCATATGTACGTATCACACAGGTACATATATTTGTGTGTATGTCTATATAAATATATGCTCGTGTGTAGCATATGTGCACATGTGCATATGTAAAAATGTCAACATGCAGATGCAGGTGTATATATAGGATGTGTTTCAGAAACATGGGTTTTTTCACGGTTTGTAAATTACGTATTTACTTTAACGAAAGCTATATCACGGCTGCCATGTTGGCGTGGGAGGGATGGAGTGGGGCGTGAAGAGGAAGTATTGGCGGCGGGGGGGGGGAGCGAAGTGCAATTTTTGAGAATTGGACTTGCATTACATTGACAAACCTACGCACACAGAAGTATATCTGTATTTGCATAGAGGCATACACTACGGCAGCAAAACAAGCGCACAAAGACGTATATATTCATGCACACACGCGTACACACACGATGCACACACACACACACACTCAGTATCATCACCATCACCACCTTTGTCCGCAGTACTGTCATCACCACCGGCAACGTGTGCCACCATCCGCCACCATCACCGACATCACATGACACTCATGCACTTTAATGAATGCATAATGGCATTTTGACGAATGCATCTCAGGACGATGATCAGTATTCGGGCAGTAGTGGTGGTGGTGATGGCGCTAGCACCAGCAACTCTAGCAGACTCCTCTGTGTGTGTGTGTGTGTGTGTGTGTGTGTGTGTGTGTGTGTGTGTGGTGTGTGTGTGTAACCTCGGTGTACGCAACTGAAGCGGCATTAATTTTAAATAGCAATCTGTGTACCATACTTAACGTAAATACACCATTGAAACCAAAGAACCATATGCTTCAGTCGTGTATGTATATATAGTATGGTATACATATGGCTATTTCATACTCTTGAAATCATATATACATCACCATACGTATGTATATATATGTGTGCGAATATATATCGAGAAAGAGAGACAGACAAACCGACAATCAGAGAGACAAAGAGAGAGAGAGAGATGTATGTGAAGGCGCATAGTTCAGTGATTAGAGTATAGGGCTTATAATCGTGAGACTGTGAGTTCGAGTCCCGGACCGGGCTGTGTGCTGTGTCCTTGAGCAAGACACTTTATTTCATATTGCTGCAGTTCACTCAGCAAAGTTGTGACTTCTTCACTGGTGCCAAGCTGTATCGGCCCCTTTGCCTTTCTGTTGGGAAACATCGGTGGCGTGGAGAGGGAAGGCTGGTATGCATGGGCGAATGCTGGTCTTCCATAAACACCGTTGCTCTGACTTGTTCCTCGAGTTGGGGGGGGGGGTACTGTCTAGGTGTATTCCCGCGGTCATTCGTGATTGAACCTCGGTGTACGCGATTAAAGCGGCATTAATTTTAAATAGCCATCTGTGTACTATACTTAACGTAAATACACCAATGAAACCATAGAACCATGTGTTTTAGTCGTGTATGTATATTTAGTATGGTATACATATGGGCCACATAGGTGGCGTGGAGAGAGGAGATAAGTATGCATATATATATATATATATATATATAGAGAGAGAGAGAGAGAGAGAGAGAGAGAGAGAGTTACAAAGTCAAAGCCTAAACGTTGCGTCTCTTTTGCGGTCTCCCGAGAAACTAAATATTAAACTGAAATAAGCACTGGCCTTCCTATCAATTGTGCGTGGTGCCCCAGCATGGACGCAGTCCAAAGACCGAACCCTATAAGAGAAGAACGTTTCCAAACAATCATACTTTGAGTCGATAGAGATTTGGTTGCTATTTCTAGCTGAAGGGTTGTGCAGTCTGGCGACGAGCTGGTTCCGCCCGACTTCAACTCGCTACGGTTGTTGTTGTTGTCTTTGCAATGTCCCGTTACATTTTCCGTCGATTGTTGATGACGTCGATTGTTGTTGTTGTTGTTGTTCGTATAGGTTTATGCTTTCATGGCCGACTTTGTTATTGTTGTTCTTCTTGTTGGTTTGCACACAATTCTTTTTGTTTTTTGTATACATGTTTCTATTAATATTATCATCATCGTCATTATCATTATTATTATTGTTATTATTCCCTTTTGTTTGTTGTTTACGAAAGACGGGTGTGATTGTTTTCGTTGTTGTTGTTGTAGTTGCCCCAATTACTTTCTCCCGTGTCTCCCAGTGCTTGTAGTTATTGTTGGTGTTGTTGTCGTCGTGGTTCCTGACCCTTTTTGCTTTGTTTTATGGTGGTGGTGGTGGTGGTGGTGGTGGTAGTGGTGGTGGTGGTGTTACGATGTCATGAAATTTTGGTTGTCAGAATAGTTCAATGGAGACATCAGCGGGGCGGCCATTTGTGTATATAAATTTGCCTTCGTGCGTGCGTGTGTATACGTGTGTGTACGTGTGTGTGCGTGCGTGCATGTGTATATGAGGAGGAGAAGGAGGAGGAGGAGGAGGAGGAGAAGGAAGTGTGAGGTGAAAAAGATATTAAAAAATTAGTGAAAATCAACAGCCAGTACAACAACAACAACAGAAATGACAAATAACGAAGTCTAAGAAACAAAACATGCTTCACAACCATCATCAACATCATCAACAGCAGCAGCAACAACAAGCGCAAATTCATCATTAGCAACAACAACAAAAACTGCAGCAGCAGCAATTAGGACAAGCATCAGCAACAAAAACAACAGCAACAATAAAATAAATATATAAAACGAAAACAAACACAAACAAATGCAATGAATGCAGCATACACCAAAAACAACAACAACAACAACAGCGGTTGCAGCAGCAGCAGCAACAACAGCACCAGCAGCAGCAAGTTACAGACCGAAATGTAGACGGAACGACATTTTAGCGAAAAATAA
>NW_021836204.1:0-25126 GCF_006345805.1 Octopus sinensis
CGATCTCGAAAGGATGAAAGGCAAAGTTGACCTCGGTGGAATTTGAACTCAGAACGTAAAGGCGGACAAAATGCCTCTAAGCATTTTTGTTCGGCATGCTAACGCTCTACCAGCTCACCGCCTTTCTACTACCAATAATAATAACTAGCAGGACCGTGAAAATTTCACGGGGAAACTTTATCCAGAAAACCTGAAAGCGTATCCTGTGTTATGTCTGTATGGAAAGATAGTCGCTCATCTGCTACTCATTGAAAAGTGAGGGAAACTGGAATACGATGATTACTTAATACACTTATATATATATATATATATATATATATATATATATATATATATATATATATATATATATATATATATATATATATATATATATATATATATACTTTATACACTCATACAGTTTTATAGACTTAATACACAATACTCATAAAATAAAAATTCACTCTCAACTTTCCGCTTCCCCCATAAACAGAAAAAAATTACATTTTAAAATTTACTTGGTCACAATTCTATATCTAAAAAACAAAGATTTTATAGTAAAAAAATTTATTTTATATGTAAAATATAGGGTTTAAATTGCACGTGGATAAAAATTTAATGCAACATGGCATACTCTGAAAACCACATCGTTGGTAACTTACAAGCCAAGACGATGGGTCAGAGCCCAAACAGATTTCAATTTGGGTACCCTTTTCAATCCAATATTTCTTTGCATACTATGTTCTTCGTGTAAGTTCTCCCTCTTCTACATCCTCGTTTGTCAATGTTGATAACTTTAACTCGCACATCAGATAATTTGCGAGCCTTTGCGAATGCAACATATAGACGACCATGGTCAAACACAGGTTCAGGCAAGAACAGCCCCACTTTATCAAATGCCTGATCTTGTGATTTATTGATAGTTATTGCATATGGCAGGTAACTAGTTTCTTTCTAAAGCGAATGGCAAGTTTGGGATGTGCATGCGTTAAATGATTGGTGATATAAAAATCTTAGTTCAATTATAAACAAAAAGTTTACTTTTCATATGCACTTACCATAACCACCTCCTCCACCATCACCATCATCTCTCTCTTTCTCCCTCCGCCTTTCTTTAATATCACCATCAGGACATCATCCCTCTGCTAAAATTATATTCCTAACTCTCCTCTATATCAATACCTTCAACTAATGTTTTTAACTACGTAATAGATATTACGTTCCCTCTATCATATGTCATGGACGCTTCTCTCTCCCTCTTTCTTCTCCTTCTTTTCTCTCTCTTTCTGCCTCACTCTTAGCCTTACCCCCTCTCTCTCTCTATCTCTTTTCTTTCTCCCACTTTTTCTCTAATCACATGAAAGCGTTGCCGGTGGGCTAAGTAACGTAATGACAAGCAGAATCATTATAAGATAACAAAACAACAATAACAACAACAACAACAACAACAATAATAATAATATATATATATATATATACACACACACACACACACCCACATATATGTAAGAAGACAGGGACAAATGAGGGAACAATAAACAAGGTGTAGTAGTTTGATGCTCAGGAAAGTATATGGAGACGAATATCAACGTCCCAAGTGACAAACTTGAATAATTGATTGTTGTGAGACATTTGTCTCAATATGAAACCAATGGTAGCCTGATTATACTAAGAATAAAAAAATAGTTTTTCCCCAACGTGGTAGTGAGCACTCATTATTACTGTTCGATTGTAACGCGCGCGTACACACACACACACGCACGCACGCACACATATATCTCTCTCTATATAAAAGGCACTTTGTCTGTCTGTGTGTCTGCCAGGTTGTACCCCACCCTGACCACGGCTTTCAACCGATTCTGATGAAACTCGACACACACATAGCCCCCATGTCATAATTCAAAACTAACGCAGCGAAAAATTTGTGAAAAGTTCCCCCAGTTCTGAAAAGAATCGATAAATTCGACATGGGGTCGAGAATCTAAGCTTTTCATATGCAAACACATTTCTGTTGTAGTTTTCGCAACTTGCAATCGATTTTCACCAAAAAACCCGCAGAACTGGGTTGAGTGTGCTAAACAAAACCAGAAAATGCTCCTTGACTGGCAAGTAAACGGTGCCTTGAATGCCTTAATGCCTTTTAGGCTTCATTTTACAAAATAACGGTTCAATGAGTACAAAAAAGGTTAAAAAGGTAAAGGGCATTGCTTATCGACAAAGTTTCTTACATACCCGGGCAATGCCGGGCTATGCTGCTAGTAATATATATGTACGTTTATGCATGTATCTATATGTATGCATATATATATATATATATATATATTGTGAAGGCGCATGGCTCAGTGGTTAGAGTGTCGAACTTACGACCGTGAGGTTGTGAGTTCGAATCTCTGACCGGGCTGCGTGTCTTGAGCATGACACTTTATTTCACATTGCTCCAGTTCACTCAGCTGTAGAAATGAGTTGCGACATCACAGGTGCCAAGCTGTATTGGCCTTTGCCTTTCTCTTGGATTTCACTGGTGGCATGGAGAGGGGAGGCCAGTATGCATGGGCGACTGCTGGTCTTCCATAAATGACCTTGCCCTGACTTATGCCCGAGAAGCTAGATTCCTGGGTGCAATCCCATGACCGAAGGGGGTCTCAGCATATATATATATATATATATATATATTATATATATATGTCTGTATGAGTTAGAGGTTATGCAACCACCTAAGGGATAATAAACATCCAATATACTACGGGATGCATACCTACGTATTTATATCCAAGGGCTTACTATTGCAGAGCAGTATCGCAATTGAATACTAGGTATGAGTGGGGGGAAAACTTATATATATTTAACAACCGATTACAATCATATGTATAAGTAATCAAAATAAACAAATTAAATAAGCAAATAATCAAGTAAATAAATAGATAGATAAAAATACATAAATAAATGAATAAGAATAAATGAGCAAAAAAATACTGAGCTCTTACAGCTGTTTCTATTATGGGGGGGGTCCAATCTGCCAAGTTTTCCACATCATGCCAGTAATATACAGGGACTTTACAAAGCTTGAACAAATATTGGACAGGGTGGACAATGAGCCCCAAAGCTTCATCAGAGAGACTCTAATGTTAGGAATCTCTCTCTCTCTCTTTGTCTCCATATATATATATATATATATATATATATATATATATATTATATATATATATATATATATATAATATATATATATATATATATAATATATATATTATATATGTATATATATATATACACACAAAGATCAAACTTATCTGCAGCTCTTGGTGGTTCGAATCGGATACGCAATCTATGTGGGGTCTTTCTGAATACTGTCTGGTTTAAAAAGCTACATCAGATGGCATGATGATTATTCAGTCTGCAGTGATTATTCTACAAACTAACACGCAAAATGAAAGGGTATTTTTTTCTCCCTCTGAAGAGATTTTGCTTAGAAATATGATTTTAATATTTATTTAACTTCACAGAGCTTAATTGAAACAGTTGTAAGGGATAATGATTGATTTTATGCTGATAATAAACTCTTATTAACTTCAATATCTCCATTTTCTTATTCTATTTTTCATATATATATATATATATATATATATATATATATATGGTAAATGAAAGATGGAAGATATGAGAATTTTTATTAATTACGACAATTGTTTCCACACATCTGGCATCGATTCCTCACAAGGGAGTTTCCATTATCCATTTTCCGTCTTTCATATATAAAATAACGAAATATAAAATAACTGTGAAAGTGACCGTGCTTTACCAGTAAGCTACAAGGTGTAAACCATTCGTTTTATTATCTAACACACACACACATAGACACACATACAGACACACACACACACACACACACGTGGTGTTTATATATGATATAATAAAAAAGAAGAGTTTTTTGTTAAAGGAAAGAAACATGATAAAATGTGCAATAAATAACGAATAAAACAAGACGTTGTTAAGACATATCGTGCTCCACTGAATATTTTAGGATATATATGAAATAGAATAACAAAATTCCCTAAGCAGCATGAAATATTTGGCATAGATGGCCTGATAAATGAAAACATTTATACACTTGAAGTGAGATTGACCCGTAGCAATGTAGGTGTGTTGGTAGATATATCACTAAGATAATTGTTATTGACAAATGATATTTTGATTTTCTTTCTTTCTTTTTTTTTTTTTGCCATGTACGAAATATATTAAGTTTGGACGTTTTTCGATCTGTTTAGACCTTCTCAGCGAAGCTAAAATAATTAGCTAGATAAGTGCTCATGCATTCAAGAGACACTTATGCATATAAGTATACATATATGTACATGCATTATGTATACATGTATGTATGTATGGATGCATGTGTGCGTCCATGCATACATACTTACATACATACATACACACATGCATCTTTGCATTTATGTATGTATGTATGTATGTATGTATGTATGTATGTTTATATGTATGTATGTATGTATACATGTATGTATGTATACATGTATGTACGTACGTATGCCTGCATGTATGCATATATGTATGTATGGATGTATGTGTGTATGCATGTATGTATGTATACAAGTATGTATGTATGTATACATGTATGTACGTACGTATGTATGTATGTATGCATGTATGTATGTATACATGTATGTATGTATGTGTGTACGTACGTATGCATGTATGTATGTATGTATACATGTATGTATGTATAGATGTATGTATGCATGTATGCATGTATGTATGTATGTATGTATGTATACATGTATGTATGTATGTATACATGTATGTATGTATACATGTATGTATGCATATGTGTACGTACGTATGCATGTATGTATGCATGTATGTATGTATGGATGTATGTATGTATGCATGTATGTATACATATATGTATGCATGTATGCATGTATGTATGTATGTATGTATGTATGCATGCATGTATGTATGTATGCATGTATGTATGCATGTATGTATGCATGTATGTATGTATATATGCATGTATGTATGTATGTATGTATGTATGTATGATCATTTGTGCGGTCTCTCATGAATACTACTGGTAATATGGAATCTACTACAATCTGTTGCTGGTCGGCTACGAAACCACCAAAACCAATACCACCACCAGGTGGTGCACTGCTAACACAGTAGTTCGCGGTTTTGACTTATAAAAACGTTTAATATACTTTGTAGAATATTATGACTGTATAACAAAATACCGTGTGCTTACAAGTCAATATTTACATAAAACCGAAAATGCAGGGAATGGCATTGGACGTTTTAGCTTGAAATCATGGCACTTCCACATTCCTGAGCCTGGACCCATATTAGCACTTGATGTATTGCCTCCGCTTGTCTTTAGATCATGTCAATAGGGTGGAGAGAACCTAGCCTATGAAGTGTAGTGCAAGCCTTAGTGGGCAGAAAATTTGGCACGGGTATTGCTTTGTCAGAGATGGTCTTACTCGTCTACGAGCGGACAGCCATCATGCATGTATGGATGGGTGTATGGAAGTATGTGGGCATATGCGTTTGTGCATTCACAGGCATACACCACCTTCACCACCACCTCCACCACCACCACCACAAATTGCGCCAGTCTAGTTAGAATCTATATTGGGACTCAGATTGCTATCCGGACGACTGGATCAATGGAAAACACATACATACATACACAGACATGCACAGTTTAGCGCTGTATGGTAGCTAAGTTGACGACTGCGTCGACACCAAACTCACCAGATTGCAACTTGATAACTACATTTCTTATGTTGACCCGTTTCACCTTGCCCTAGAATTTATTCCCATTGTATCTGACACTCCGTCTCATCCTAAGATAACTCCGTCACCACTACCGTCACTACACGCCCACTAATCTTAAGTTCTATCACGAATATTTCTAATTTCACTGCACCCACTTACAAAATCTGTCATTTTCTGCCAAATATCTCGACTTCGCCGTTTATGCGCCACCGATTTAGGCCTAGGCTGCTAACCTGAAGAGCTGAGGCATTTCAGCAATTGAGGGCACCATTGATCAGTTGAGGCTGTCGCCCTCATTCACACCCAGGTCATTAGCCTTACCATTGCTGAGCTACCCATTATACCAGTGTTTTCCAACCTGTTTTCCAACATTCTTCCATAACTACCGGTGGTAGAAAGAAAACAAATTTTGTTTTTAATATCTCATCATAATTATTGAATACAAAAGAATGTACCTGTAACTCTTTTATTTAGTACTCTTTTATTAAGTACTATATATATATATATATACAAATACAAACATACATACACATTATGCACATACATATACATATATACAAACATATTTAGTAAAACCTTTGACATTATCTATCCAATGGTTTCTTTTAAACCTAATATTTACAAACTGACGCTCATAGTTCTATCTACTTCGAGTTTCAGTGTTAAAAACGAATTAGTTCACATCTTTCGAAGTTTCTAAGTTGTTATGACGTAAACCATACGTGTATGTGTGTGTGTTTGTATGTGTGTGTATGTGTGTGTGTGTGTGTGTGTGTGTGTGTGTGTGTGTGTGTGTGTGTGTGTAAATGGCTGTTTCATGGCCCATTGACATTCATACTACAAGTACAATATGCTTATTTTTGTTTCTGTTCTTTTACTTTTAGTAGTGTGTCTATGGCAAGATAGCCATGAATGGAATGTATTTGAATGAACCCTGTATGTTAATTAATCAGACTGAAATTAGTAAACAAGTCGAGTTCGTGTCGATTTTAAATTAATACGACAGGCGTAGGAGTGGCTAAGTCTGCTTTCTTACCACATGGTTCTGGTTCTGGTTCAGGTCGTCTGCGTGGCACCTTGGGCAAGTGTCTTCAACTATAGCCTTAGGCTGACCAAAGCCTTGTGAGTGGATTTGGTCGACGGAAACTGAAAGAAGCTTGTCGTATATATATATATATTGGAATTGTATAATAGCCAATGTATGGTGGATGAGGTGTATTGAGGCCATAGTATCACATTCCTTTGCCTCCGTCCCAAAATTACATATCCTCTGTTTCTTGTAGTAAAGAAACGGCTCACAAGCAGCAGTATTATTATTATTATTATTATTATTATTATTATTATTATTATATTATTATTATTTCATCATCATCATCATCATCATCATCATCATCATCATCATTATTATTATTATTATTATTATTTTATTATTATTATTATTATTATTATTATTATTATTATATGGTTATTATTATTATTATTATGGTTATATATTATTATTATTATTATTATTATTATTATTATTATATTATTGAGTGAGAGAGCAGTTCATGCCATCAAAGTGACACTGGGGTAAAATATACGAAGCCCAATATACCCATCATGACTACCCGTCTGATAAAGGTACACCAGGCACATGCATCACAACCATATGTGCGCGACATGGTGATCTCATATCAAGATAAACAGCACATGACCTTGCAGGGGGCCCAGTTAGAATTTTCTTCAGGTTGAGTAGCCCATCCCGCTCAAACGGTCCCTGAATAAGGGTTGTTAAGGATTTGAAAGAACCACCCATGTTTCCAGAGGTGAACTATTCAAACCCCAAAGAATCCCTCTCAACACATGGCTATGATGCTCCCCCACTACTTCTGCTCGTGATCAGAGATGCACATATCGTCAGCCACTAAGGGACATGCTCAACTGGTTAAGGTCAAACAACTGACAAGCAAATCTGTGGTATTGAGCAGAATATTTGCTGTAGCCCATCTTTTATACCAAGACAAAACAATGTACATGATAACACTTCCAATCAGTTAAGATCAGAAGCCATGAGGGCCACTGCCTGGTACTTCATCAGGGCATTTATTATTATTATTATTATTATATTATTATTATTATTATTATTATTATTATTATTATTATTATTATTATCATTATTATTATTATCATTATTATTATTATTTTATGTTTGACTATTGCTTTACATTTGTACAAGTTGGCTCCAGGTCTCACCCAGAAACTTCAAGAGACAACAAGTTGGAAGTTCATGTTGGTGTTATGCCTAAGGTGCCATATATTTGGTTTTGTACATAGTGTTGTTCTAGAGAATGTCTAAGAAACCATAAGAAAATTATGTTTGTTTTAAAACTTGAGATTACATAGAAAGTATTTTGCGTAGGATATGGACAGTTCCCATGAGCACTATCTTTTGAATTTCTGCCATTTTGGGGTTTTCTGGTATCTGAGCTAGGTAGCAATCAACCCCTTTTGCTATTTCCAGGGCACCTATGACAACAGGTATTGTTTTAGTCTTCAGGTTCCACATTTTGCTAATTTCTATTTCAAGATCTTTATACTTGCTCAGTTTTTGGTAGGTCTTGACAGATACATTTATATCGATTGGGACAGTCATATCAATGAGGGGGCATGATTTTTGTCTGAAATCTTTCAATATGATGTCTGGCCTATTTGCATCTATCTTTCTGTCAGTTTGAATGGTGAAGTTCCAGAGGAGTGAGATGTGATCATTTTCAAGCATTGGAGGTGATTTGTGTTCCCACCAGTTTTTATCATGGGGCAAGTCCAGGTTTTTGCAATTTACCCAGTGAATATATTGTGCAGCTCTATCATGCCTGTTGAGATATTCTGTAGGCGCAAGAAGACTGCATTTGGAGACAACATGATCAATGGTTTCATTTTGAGGTTGACATACACGACATGTTGGGAAGCTACCGTTCTTTAATATGTTGGCCTGGTAGTTCCTTATAGGTAGACATTGATCTTGGGCTGCTATGATAAACCCTTCTGTTTCAGATTTTAAGCCAGAGGCCATTAGCCATTGATGGGTGAGGGCTTTGTCAACACAGGCACTATTCGCTCTCTTTGGGTATTTGCCATTGAGAGGTCTTTCTTGCCATCTATCAGTCAGAATATCTAAGGCAGCAGTTTTAGCACGAGCTTTCATGTGCTTAGCTTTTTCTGTGCTTGTTTCTCGTATATCTAATTCCGGAATTTGTTGTGTTTGGAATTCACTTAGATATTCCTTTGCCTGTTTTGTTACTGAATATTATTATTGTTGTTGTTGTTGTTGTTGTTATTATTATTATTATTATTATTATTATTATTATTATTATTATTATAGTAGTAGTAGTAGTAGTAGTAGTAATCTAATCTCGTTTTTTTTCTTCTTGCACAGAAACCAACAGCGAAAGAATCCTGGAGCCCAAATGATTTATAGTCTTATTATTAAATTAGAATAAAATAAGATACAAAAATAAAAGGAAGAAGTTAAAAGGAAAATGGATCCGGAAGGAGAAAAAAATCCAGAACGTCCAAAGAGTATATTTCATTTGCTTAGAAACAGCTTTAAAAAGGGTTTTTCTTCGCCGAGCAAAACCAAGAAAGTCGAAGGAATCGAAACACACGAAGATCCCAACATCAAAGAAAACGACGCTGTGAAGAACGGCATTCTCAGAACAGAAACGTCGCAGGATAACAGCACAACAGCCTCTAGTGTTAGTAAGTCACTTAAAAAATATCTCCCTGAAACTTCTCTAGATTTGAATTTGGATTCAAATTTAAACGGAGGACTAGAAACACCTAAACAATATGTTGCTCCGTTGGGATCTGCCGAAAGCCAGAAAGAAGGCGTCGAGGAATCAGAAGCAGAAGAAAAGGAAGAAAAAGAAAAAGATGTAAGAACTGAAGAACAAGAAAAAATCGTAATAACTAAAGAGAAAGAAAAAGATGTACTGACTGAAGAAATAGAAAAAGGTGTAAAAACTGAAGAAAATGAAAATGAAAAAGAAAAAGATGTGGCGAAAACTGAAGAAATAGAAAAAGATGTGGCGAAAACTGAAGAAATAGAAAAAGATGTGGCGAAAACTGAAGAAATAGAAAAAGATGTGGCGAAAACTGAAGAAATAGAAAAAGATGTGGCGAAAACTGAAGAAATAGAAAAAGATGTGGCGAAAACTGAAGAAATAGAAAAAGATGTGGCGAAAACTGAAGAAATAGAAAAAGATGTGGCGAAAACTGAAGAAATAGAAAAAGATGTGGCGAAAACTGAAGAAATAGAAAAAGATGTGGCGAAAACTGAAGAAATAGAAAAGAGGTGGCGAAAAAACGAAGAAAAGAAATAGAAAAAGTGTGGCGAAAAATGAAGAAATAGAAAAAGATATGTGGGCGAAAACTGAAGAAATAGAAAAAGATGCGGCGAAAACTGAAGAAATCGAAAAAGATATTGAAAGAATTGAAGAAAGAGAAAGAGATGTAGTAAGTGAAGAAATAGAAAAAGAAGTTGTAACAACTGAAGAAAGACAAAAGGATGCTATATTTGAAGAAAATGAAAAAGTTGTAAAAAGAATTGAGAAAGAAGGAGAAAAAGCTGCAATAATTACGGAAAAAGAAAAAGAAGAAATTATTGAAGAAGATGTAAAAGAACAAAAAATAGAAACTGAAGAGTCTATAAATAACCATGTTTCTTCCGATGGTGAAAATGTAGTTGTAAGAAATGGTAATTCACAAAGAGATAAAGATCTGATTGGTGCATACACAGAAAAGAATGTTGAACAAGAATGTGATGTGTCTGGAACTGCAGAAAAGCCACTGTCTCTGTTAAATTATATTCAAAGTAGTTCAACTATGGCTGAAAATAAAGTGGAGCCTCATGTGACATCAGACCAACTCTGTGAAAAACCTGATTTGACCGCAACAGATATATACAGCTCTGAAGATTCATCATCCCGTGCTGGAAAGCACGAATCCACGTTGCTCTCTAACGAAGATAAGGTTCTCCCAGACAAAAAGGACAACGTTTCCTCTCAATCGTTCCCTTCTGCTGCTTCTCTTCCTTCCCATTCTTCTTACTTTGAAGAGAAACAATTAGACAAGGAAAAGGAAGAGCCAAAACCAGAAAGTAATTCGTCAGATCCATTATCTTCGGAAGTTAAAATGGATAGTAAGAATGATAATACTGATAGCTCTGAAAATAAAAAAGATATCTCAGACAGTGTTGCTCCCAAAATTACACGTCAGCCAGAATTTTCGAGATGGGGTGCGTTTCTTCCAAAGCCATATTCGAAAACATCACAACAACCCTTCAAGAAATTTTCACAATTTTTTCTGGGTAAATCGAAGTCAGCAGCGAAGCTTTCGTCAGATTCATCGCCGCAGTTACAATCAACGAGTTCAACAACCACCAATTCCGCAATCCCGCCAACTCTTCGCACCGATTCCTCACTTCCTTTATTACCCTCGCAAATTGCAACATCCTCTCCCAGACACGCTAACCAGCAGTTGCAATCTCAAGAACAAATTTCTACACCTTTACACCCTCAGCACACACTATCTTCGTCTTCCATACCACAATCAAAAATATCTTCAGTGGAATTATCTCCATCATTGTCCGCGGCACCGTCCCCACCTCAAGCTGAAATAATGACCACAGCATCCTCTGTGACACTGGATACAGTACAACTTGATGCATTAAAGAAGGAAACATCTGTGACATTGCATGAGGTGCCATCTGTCACTCCAGATAAGAAACTGCCGGAGGTACCATCCATCACATTGAGTGAAAAACTACCTGAGGTCCCATCGGTGACATTAGATGAGAAACTGCCTGAGGTACCATCAGTGACATTAGATGAGAAACTGCCTGAGGTACAATCCGTGACATTGAATGAGAAACTGCCTGATGTACCATCAGTGACATTAGATGAGAAACTTCCTGAGGTACCATCAGTGACATCGGATAAGAAACTGCCTGAGGTACCATCAGTGACATTAGATGAGAAACTGCCTGAGGTACCATCAGTGACATTGGATGAGAAACTGCCTGAGGTACAATCCGTGACATTGAATGAGAAACTGCCTGAGGTACCATCAGTGACATTAGATGAGAAACTTCCTGAGGTACCATCAGTGACATTGGATAAGAAACTGCCTGAGGTACCATCAGTGACATTAGATGAGAAACTGCCTGAGGTACCATCAGTGACATTGGATGAGAAACTGCCTGAGGTACAATCCGTGACATTGAATGAGAAACTGCCTGAGGTACCATCAGTGACATTAGATGAGAAACTTCCTGATGTACCATCAGTGACATTGGATAAGAAACTGCCTGAGGTACCATCAGTGACATTAGATGAGAAACTGCCTGAGGTACCATCAGTGACATTAGATGAGAAACTGCCTGAGGTACAATCCGTGACATTGAATGAGAAACTGCCTGATGTACCATCAGTGACATTAGATGAGAAACTACCTGAGGTACCATCAGTGTCATTAGATGAGAAACTGTCTGAGGTACCATCAGTGACATTAGATGAGAAACTGCCTGAGGTACCATCAGTGACATTGGATGAGACGCTGCCTGAGGTACAATCCGTGACATTGAGTGAAAAACTTCCCGAGTTGCCATCTGTGACATTGGATGAGAAACTGCCTGAGGTACCATCAGTGACATTAGATGAGAAACTGCCTGAGATACCATCGGTGACATTGAATGAGAAACTGCCTGAAGTACCATCAGTGACATTGGATGAGAAACTGCCTGAGGTACCATCAGTGACATTAGATGAGAAACTGCCTGAGGTACCATCAGTGACATTAGATGAGAAACTGCCTGAGATACCATCAGTGACATTAGATGAGAAACTGCCTGAGGTACAATCTGTGACATTGAGTGAAAAACTTCCCAAGTTGCCATCTGTGACATTGGATGAGAAACTGCCTGAGGTACCATCAGTGGCATTGGATGAGAAACTGCCTGAGGTACAATCCGTGACATTGAGTGAAAAACTTCCCGAGTTGCCATCTGTGACATTGGATGAGAAACTGCCTGAGGTACCATCAGTGACATTAGATGAGAAACTGCCTGAGGTACCATCAGTGACATTAGATGAGAAACTCCCTGAGGTACCATCAGTGACATTAGATGAGAAACTGCCTGAGGTACCATCAGTGACATTGGATGAGAAACTGCCTGAGGTACCATCAGTGACATTAGATGAGAAATTGCCTGAGGTACCATCAGTGACATTAGATGAGAAACTGCCCGAGGTACCATCAGTGACATTGGATGAGAAACTGCCTGAGGTACCATCAGTGACATTAGATGAGAAACTGCCTGAGGTACCATCAGTGACATTGGATAAGAAACTGCCTGAGGTACCATCAGTGACATTGGATGAGAAACTGCCTGAGGTACCATCAGTGACATTAGATGAGAAACTGCCTGAGGTACCATCAGTGACATTGGATGAGAAACTGCCTGAGGTACAATCCGTGACATTGAGTGAAAAACTTCCCGAGTTGCCATCTGTGACATTGGATGAGAAACTGCCTGAGGTACCATCAGAGTCATTAGATGAGAAACTGCCTGAGGTACCATCAGTGACATTGAATGAGAAACTGCCTGAGGTACCATCAGTGACATTAGATGAGAAACTGCCTGAGGTACCATCAGTGACATTAGATGAGAAACTGCCTGAGGTACCATCAGTGACATTAGATGAGAAACTGCCTGAGGTACCATCAGTGACATTAGATGAGAAACTGCCTGAGGTACCATCAGTGACATTAGATGAGAAACTGCCGGAGGTACCATCAGTGACATTAGATGAGAAACTGCCTGAGGTACCATCAGTGACATTAGATGAGAAACTGCCTGAGGTACCATCAGTGACATTGAATGAGAAACTGCCTGAGGTACCATCAGTGACATTAGATGAGAAACTGCCTGAGGTACCATCAGTGCCATTAGATGAGAAACTGCCTGAGGTACCATCAGTGACATTAGATGAGAAACTGCCTGAGGTACCCACAGTGTCATTAGATGAGAAACTGCCTGAGGTGCCATCTGTGTCATTAGATGAGAAACTGCCTGATGTACCATCAGTGACTTTAGATGAGAAACTGCCTGAGGTACCATCAGTGACATTAGATGAGAAACTGCCTGAGGTACCATCAGTGACATTGGATGAGAAACTGCCTGAGGTACAATCAGTGACATTAGATGAGAAGCTCCCTGAGATACCATCAGTGACACTGGGAGATAAACTCCCTGAGGTGCCATCTGTGATATTAGATGAAAAGTTGCCTGAGGTAGTATCTGTGACACTGGATGAGAAAATGCCGGAGGTACCATCTATGCCATTGGAAAACAAGCAGATCGAGGTACCATCTGTACCACAGTCTTATTCACAATCTGAGGTACAGGCTAAGGAATTGACTGTGCTTCAATTTAATGCATTGCTTGAGTCTACCTCTTTAAACCCAGTTGAGGAACTATCTGTAAGACCAACTGTTGCTGTGTCTGAAGCGCAATCTCTAAAATTAAGTGAGGTACCGCCCCTAGTACCAACACCGGAACCGTCTTTGGCACCATCAGTGACACAATCTGTGGAATCATCTCTGGACTTATCTCCTGAAGTGTCTGTAGAATCATCCATAACGGTATCTGAGGTTTCCTCCCTTAATTCGTCTGCTACTTTTCCTCTCTCACAATCACCTTCTACACAAACTTTGCACTCATTGCCACCGACACCACCTGGAACGATGTCGCCGATGCAGCCTGAAACAGAAATACCTCTGCTAACACAACCGTCGACATCCCCGACAACTTCCCGTTTCTTTTTTTCGTCACCATCGACAGAGACTTCCTCTTCCCCCACCTCGTCTCTAACCACGCTGTCGTCACATTCTCGTGCAACGCCACCGACAGCGAGTGTTGAAGGAGATAGCAGCAGTGTGAACGGAAATTTTACAATTATATACCAAGATGCTAACCACGTAGTCCAGCACCTAAGCGACGACATGTACAAGACAATGAAACAGAGCATCAAACGAGGCCGTGTGAAGGAACTGCAGAAGATATTTTCTGCATACATATATGACAAAGATGACTTGCATCAAAATAAAGCCCACTATATAAATGGCGGAGAAATATCAGATACTTCTTGGGCACATACAATCGGAACGAAACCAATAGGATATAAACCAGTAGAAAGTAATTTGAATCAGATACTTCGTGTACAAAACAAGCAAAACGAAGTACAACGAGAAGAAAAAGAACTGAAAACAGGGGAAGAAAAGAAAGAACTACTCAATTATGAACTGGAGCAAAAACAGCAAATAGAGATAACAGAAAATACTTTCATCAACGCAGATGTGGCCTCCGTTCCCCTCTATTCTACTCCAGACAATGCTATGCAAAGTGGAGACACTATTTATAAAACAGAGCCAAATATACTGACAAATATATCGGACACATCATTTAATACGTCCGAAGCTGAGGAAGTGGGGCTGGTTTCTGAACGTCTCATTAACGTCGAGCAACAACAAACAGAAGAGTCTCTATCGCTACCGTCGACTGGTTTTCAAACTACGATCACATCAGATATAATGTATCCTGAGCAGCAATGTAGATTGGAATCGATGTCTAAAATTAACGACAACATCCGGAACGAAAGCGACGAGAATAGCAGTTACGAAATAATTAATACGATCACCAACAACGACAACAGTAATATCGACATTAAAAGCAACAACGACAATGATCTCTACAGCAACAACAACGATATAAAAGGTGTCATTGAAACAAAAACGGATAATTATGTTCGCGGAGAAGATATGACAGAAGAGGTGCTTGTTGTTGAGGTGAATAGAAAGGTGGAAACTATCAACGACAGTAATGTCGTTAACGAACAAAACAGTAGCCAGATCAACAATATACATGGCGACGACGACGACGACGATAACAACAATAACAACATCACCTTGGGGACGTTTTCCACAGATGAGGGGAAAACTGAATCACTGTTGTACTCAAGAAATATTTCAGAGTCAACGGTGACCGACCAGGAGTACAGCAATGGAATTAGAACCAGTGGAAATGAAGAATTCATAGTAAAAGATATTCCATCAGAAACATCAGGCGAATCCGAAATCGTAGAACAACAAATAGAAAACCAGATAACCAATAAAATTGATGCCAATACAGAGCTTGAAGTTGAAGCTGAAGTAGGGAACGAGCTTAGTGAGACGTCTGTAAAGCCAATTAGAAAAGAAGAAACCGAACAGTCTGGTAGAGAGGATGCCGAGATCAGAAAAAAAGATTTACCACAAAGCCCAGAAAAAGTTCATAACAAAACCAATATACAAGAATTGTCGATTTTCGACATTTCAAAAACTGTCAGAAAACACAAAGTAAGAAAACTTGCAAGGATCTGGCCGCCAACAAGATATGCGGATGATGAAGCAGATACATATCTTAATTTTCAACCTTGGAAGAAAGAAAATGACATGAATTCAGAGAAAGAGAATCAAAATGCTGGTGGAAATGTGGAAGACAATGAAACTAACTTGTTGAACGGTACTCAGACACACATCCTAGAAGATACCGCAACTGTGATTGAGAAATACAGACCAACAGCTCAAGAAAGACTCAGAATTGTTAACAAACATATTGGAGAAAGAACAGTTGGTGTAACTAAAGGACTCCTGCCCTCACCTGACAGTAAAGTTGTACATGAGACCGTGGAAGTTAGCCCACCCACAGACACACAAGAAACTCTCCCTTCAGTAAACAAAGAAATTGTATATGAGACTATAGAAGATAGCCCGCCAACAGTAGCACAAGAAACCTCTGACAGAGAGATACATGAGACTGTGGAAGTTAGCCCATCGACAGATTTGACAAACTTTGCTGAAATTTCATCAGTCAAGGAAGCCGAAGAATGTTTAGAAACCTTGCCTGCAATGAAAAGTGAAACTATAATGAAAGCTTGTGATGAACCCCTCTTTAAAAAAACAGAAGAATCTATCACTTTCTTGAAGAAAGAAGATGCTGATGATGTTAAAGAAATTACTTCTGCTACAAAAGATGAAGAAAATTTTGTCCCAGATAAGCGCGTTGCTGACGTGCACTCATTGAATGACTCTGAAATAACTGGCAAAATTATTAAGACTGAGCAATCACGTAGACCCAGTGTTCAAGAAAGACTCAGGATTGTAAACAGCCGGATTACTCAGATAAGAAATAATATTCCGGCTCAACAAACAGAAGAAATTATCCTTAAAACAAATGAGATTGCTCCTGATACAAAGGTCCCTGAGACAACTGATTCTGTAACCAGTAATACTGCACACGGTCTTCATGAGGTAACCCCACTAATTCAGTCACAAGGATTCAGTACCCTGAACACTGAAGTTGCACACAAGTCCGCGGAAGTTAGCCCACCATTAAACACACAAGAATCTATTCTTTCAGTAAGCAAAGAAGTTGTACAGGATTCTGTAGAAGCTAGCCTTCCAACCGTCACACAAGAAGCTGTCTCTTCAGTGGACAGTGAAGTCGTACATGAAGTTGTGGAAGTTAGTCTTCCAACCGTCACACAAGAAGCTCTCCCTTCAGTGGACAGTGAAGTCGTACATGAAGTTGTGGAAGTTAGCCTTCCAACCGTCACACAAGAAGCTCTCCCTTCAGTGGACAGTGAAGTCGTAGATGAAACTGTGGAAGTTAGCCTACCAACCATCACACAAGAAACTTTTCCTCCAGTGGACAGCGAAGTCGTACATGAAATTGTAGAAGTTAGCCCACCAACCGTCACACAAGAAACGCTCTCTTCAGTGGACAGTGGAATCGTACATGAAGTTGTGGAAGTCAGCCTACCAACCATCACACAAGAAGCACTTCCTCCAGTGGACAGTGAAGTGGCATATGAAGCTGTGGAAATTAGCCCACCAACCGTCACACAAGAGACTATCCATTCAGTGGACAGCGAAGTCGTACATGAAATTGTGGAAGTTAGCCTACCAACCGTCATTCAAGAACCTGTCCATTCAGTGGACAGTGAAGTCACACATCAAATTGTGGAAGTTAGCCTACCAACCGTCTCACAAGAGGCTGTCCCTTCAGTGGGCAGTGAAGTCGTAGATGAAACTGTGGAAGTCAGCCTTCCAACCGTCACACAAGAAGCTCTCCCTTCAGTGGACAGAGAAGTCGTACATGAAATTGTGGAAGTTAGCCTACCAACCGTCTCACAAGAGGCTGTCCCTTCAGTGGGCAGTGAAGTCGTAGATGAAACTGTGGAAGTCAGCCTTCCAACCGTCACACAAGAAGCTGTCCCTTCAGTGGACAGCGAAGTCGTACATGAAATTGTGGAAGTTAGCCTACCAACCGTCTCACAAGAGGCTGTCCCTTCAGTGGACAGTGAAGTCGTAGATGAAACTGTGGAAGTCAGCCTTCCAACCGTCACACAAGAAGCTGTCCCTTCAGTGGACAGCGAAGTCGTACATGAAATTGTGGAAGTTATCCTACCAACTGTCTCACAAGAGGCTGTCCCTTCAGTGGGCAGTGAAGTCGTAGATGAAACTGTGGAAGTTAGCCTTCCAGCCGTCACACAAGAGGCTGTACCTTCAGTGGACAGCGAAGTCGTACATGAAGTTGTGGAAGTTAGCCCCCCAATCGTCTCACAAGAGGCTATCCCTTCAGTGGACAGCGAAGTCGTACAGGAAGTTGTGGAAGTCAGCCTACCAGCCGTCATTCAAGAACCTGTCCATTCAGTGGACAGTGAAGTCACACATCAAATTGTGGAAGTTAGCTTACCAACCGTCTCACAAGAGGCTGTCCCTTCAGTGGACAGTGAAGTCGTACATGAAGTTGTGGAAGTTAGCCTTCCAACCGCCACACAAGAAGCTCTCCCTTCAGGGGAAAACGAAGTCGTAGGTGAGACTGTGGAAGTTAGCCTATCAACCGTCACAAAAGAAACGCCTCCTTCACTAGATCAAGTAGTAGGTGAAGATTTCGAAGTTACCCCTATAAGCTATGAAGTTGCCCCTTCTTCGGTAACAAGTGAAAATATACAAGTTATTTCGGAAATGAACCCACCTGTGGATATTCCATCTGATTTTGAAGTACAACCTGTTGTTATCCCTGGCAATGATGAGGTTTTAATAGAAAAAGAAGAAGGGCTTCATGCTTCATCGGCGATGAATACTGAGCAAGTTGAACGTGTGAATGTGGAAGAGGATACGATAAGCCTTGCAGAGAGTATTTCTGATACAATACCTGATAAATTCGAGAGCATAATGGCGTACGTTTTGCAAAGGGAAAACAGTCAAGGAAGTAACGAGATAATAAGCGACCATGCAGAATTACCAGAATGCTACAAGCAAGGTTCGCTTCTCTCCATTTCGAACGAAGAAAAGCAAATACTCAAAGCAAATCAACCACCCACTGCCAGTGCAGTGGAAAGCGATGCTCCAGAGGCGAAGAGAGAAACTGACGATCTGGATGATGTAAGAGATGAAATTGAAATCGTCTACAGTGTAAAAACAGAAGATATCAACGAATTTAAGGGAGAAATGGAAACTGTGACTGGAATGGGAGTTACGAGTGGGGAAACACTGGAAGAAATTAATGCGAATGAAAATACAAGTGGAAAAATAGACCTCCCTGTCGGAGAAATAGAGCGTGACATAGACGATGAAGAAAAGAAAGAAGGACAAGAAAAAGAAGAAAAAGAGAGTGAAGAGTTGGTAGTGATAGGGTCAACTGATGTCGTCGTGGTAGCAGGAGAGAAAGAAGAAGAAAGAGAAGAGGAGTCGTTAGAGAAGGAGGAAAGCCAGATAGAAAAGGTCGAAGCAGAAGAGGCAATGGTAATGTTGTCAGAGGAAAAACAGAAAGAAGACGAGAAGGGCAAAGAAATTGTGATTTCAGAAAATCTACCGATTGATAATGAAAACACATTGAGTTCAGTTTCTATGCTTGAAGTAAACAAGTTAGGGGAAAGAGAGGAAAACCTTTTAACAAAGAAAGGCGTGTCAAAAGTAACAATACCTTCTTCAGAAGCGCTCCTTCATTTGTTCAGTCATGTGCTTCTGTTGACACCAATGAAAAAGAAGCAATAAAAGACATAGCAACGGACGTTACACCGATAACTACAACAATAGCAACAACAACAACAACCACTACGACAGTAATCGCAACAGCTACAACAGATTTGACTCAGAAAGTGTTAAAAAAGTCGGACGAAACAGGAGTGGTGGTGGGAGAAGAAATTACTTTAGTTGAAGCAGAAGATAATATTGTGCCGACAATCGCCAGTGAAATACATTCAACTCCAACTAGTGTTGAAAACATACAAACTGTCGTGGTTAGTGGGACATATTTAGGAGACGGTGTTGGTAATAAAGAAGAGGAAGGGGAGGAAAAGAAAGAAGACGACAAAGAAAAAGAGGAAGGAATAAGTACAGTAGACGGAGAAGAAACGCATTTAAAAGAAGACAATTCTGGCAGTAATCTCGACCGTGTTTCATACATTCCCTATTATTCAACCAACTCTGAGATGTTAACCCGGCTTAAACAACCACCAGAGGGTAATCAGACACCGCTGATAAAAAGTGATTCAACTGCAACAGCAGCAGCTAAAACAACAATAATAACAACAAAGAGCAATGGTACTATATCTACATACCCTGCAGTTACAAATACCGTCATAACAGAAAGTAGCACAAGTATTAGCCCAGAACACGACACGGGTACGGGAGAGAGATTAGTATACGGATTGAGTTCAGTTGAAAAAACTCAAGGAGAAAATGTGCGAGAAAATGAATCTGTTGTATTGGCTGCATCGAAAGAGAGTGAAAGCAATAGAGATTTTAACGGCGAGCAAAAAGCGAAATACCCAGGCTCGGCAACAGTCAGTAGAAGCTCAAGCAGCTGTAGTAGTCTGGGCAGCAATTTTCTTGGAGAGTTTGCCTCCCAAGAGTACAGTGAAGAGAATGTGAAAGCGGAACCAACGGTCATCAAAAGCACGAAAGAAACCGAGAAAGAGCAAGTGGTGACCGGAAAACCAGTAAATTTCCTCCGTCGTTTTTTCGAATCAGGGCGATCAATTTTCGGTGAGACGAAGAAAACAAGTGACAAGTCTACTGCAGAACCAGTTGAATACATTACGAACGGTACTGTTCACTCTCGACACCTGCAAGATTCAAACGGATTACTAAGAGAGCATGAAACAATTGATGCCAACAAAAACAACGACCAAATAACTCGTTGGACGACTCCTGTTACCGCGAATGAACCACTCGCGTCTCAACCCAATAAGCCAGCTGACGCCGCAAGTTTAACTGGTTACAATGATGCTAGACCCGGAACAGTGGTTGAAGCAAACTTAACCGGTTCAGAAGTTGTGAATCATGATGTCAGCGGCGATCGGTCTCGTGTTGAGAATTTGAATGCACTTAGTTCATTTGAGAACACTTTTCCAGACTCGGTTGACGTTCAAAATCAGACGCAGCGCTCACCAAGCTCAGAATACCCTGAGGAAGAATCGAGGGCAGACTATTTCACTGTTAACAACCCTTTACTGAAAAACAGCACTGAATATGTTGCCCCTGAAATTCAACAAACTTCTAACCAAATGGTTGCTGCTCCACCATTCAAGAAAGACAATGGAACTGCTGAAGATGTACACGCACATATTAGTACACCTGTAGAAACTTTACCTTCGAGTGAAATTAATAGGAATGAAAACAATGACCTGTGGACAGTAGAAGACCCAAGTGCAATAAACAAACGTATCAGAGCCGATGGAGTCATCGACTATGATATTATGCAACCGTTGAAGAATAAATTAATTAACGATGAAACGCTCGAGTCTCAACCAAATATTCTTGCTCAAACCGCTGAAAATACATTTTCGGAAAATTCAGTTATTACACAGCAACCAACCCAAGCGGTCATATCAAACACTGAGACCGGTTTGACAACTTCTGAAAATTATAAAACACCATCGTCTAGGAATGTTGAAATTTCTAGTCCAGCTATTGTAGAAAGCTTTGTGACATCGGAACGACGTCAAAGCTTTCTGCTTTCGCCCACACTAAATGACGAAGAAAACGACATTGAAGATGGAAGTATAGCGATAAGTGAACAAAAAAGGGAAGCTTTAATCAAGGGAAACGTACATCGTAGAATCAAAGCATTTGAGGTGCCGAAAGATACAATCATGAATGTAAATAGCAAGCCAGTTAAATCAAGATCCCGGTCTTCCTTATATGATAGTGCAGGTGAAGGCAGCACTGAATTTTTATACGAGAAAGTGAGAAGCGAATTGCGCCCAATACCAGCAAAAAAAATGGTAGAATCTAATTTTATAGAGGAGCACACTACAGATTCAGGACCAGCATATATTTCCAAGTTAGACAATGGCTTAGAAACAACAATAACACCTTCTCCGATAATTTATCGAGAAACTTCGAATGTAATTGAAAACCATATTGAGGATAGGCCAGACGATAATGATTCGGATCATCAGTATAAAGTGGTCAGGTTAACACCATCAACTGGGGAACACAACCAAATAAAGCGCGTTATTTATTGTGAAATCAACCGAACAAACATGGAAAATAATACAAACGATACTCATTCATCTGAAAGTGGGGATGAACTCTCCGATAACGAAAACCATCAGATGAAGAAACAGAAAAGGATTAATCACCAGTTCATGCCGAATGTAAATAAACCGGAGGCAACTATACTACAAACATCTTCAAATTATGTGTTACGTTCGCAGCCGCCAGAACCTACTGTTGTTAAAAAGAACCATTCCGAAAATTTTGTAGATTCCGGAACGGGAACCGAAACGGTCAGCTCCGAAGGTGAAGCAGAAACAGTAGAAACTTCGACAGGGTACAGGTTTATGCCACAAGTCAACTACCAAAAAGCAATTTTGATACCGTCACAAAATACATACGAGCCACCCAAACAGACTATTACGATGGAATATGTACAGAAGAATTCTTCCACACCAACCATAGCACGACCGACCACTCTTGTTAAAAATTCATCGAGCATCGAAGCACATAAAATCTATGAATTGAACACAGAACCGGAAAGTGTTTCAGCATCCGATGCGGAAGAAGATTTGAGAATCGTCAGGGGAAAATTACTTATCAAAAATGTTATCGATTCGCCGAAAGACGGAGACGATTTCGATGACAATATTAATGTGTTTGCTGATGGTTTTCACTTGGATAAAGAAAACCCACTCTACCAAAGTGATCCGGATCTATCCAAGAGAGATGAAAGCGATGAAGAATCTGAAACCCAAGAGTGGAATGATGATATTACATTCGAAACTATTGATGAAATTGCTAAAACACACACAGGTAAGTTAGTCTTATATTATATTTTTTAATGATTGAACGTAATTAAACTAAGTTTTCTCATTAAGCATTTTTATACTTTTACACTGTTGAGAGAATATACTCACACATACATATAGACATGAAAGAGAATATATATATATATATATATATTATATATATATATATATATATATATATTATATATATAATATATATATATAGATAGATACATAGATAGATAGATAGATAGATAGATAGATATCTGTATATGTATATACATACATACGCACAAACCTCTGTGGGTGTATATATATATATATAATATATATATATATATATATTATATATATATATTATACACATATAAACACATACACGTACATCTATACGGATAACACATATGTTAATTAATGCTTATACATACATTCGTATCTATCTATCTATATAAATGTGTGTGTCTGTTTCTCTATCTCTCTCTCTGTTCTTGTGTGTGTGTTATATGTATATATATGATATGTATATATATGTACATGTATATATATAATATAGATATATAATATATATAATATATATGTGTGTGTGTGTGTGTGTGTGTGTGTGTGCGTGGTGTGTCTGTACACACACACACACATATACGTATAGGACTTAACACCAGGTCGAATCAAAGCTACATATGATATAGGGCTGGGCCTTTGAATTTTATATTATATACATACATACATACACACACACACACATATATTATATATGTATATAGGGAGAATAAATGTATATGTGTGTGTCTGTGTGTCTGTGTGTGTATTATATATATATATATATATATATGTATGTATGTATTATATATATACGTGTGCATATATACATATATACATATTACTTATAGGCATATGTATATGTGTATATGCATATGCATATGAATAAATATATAAATAAACATATATGTATATATATGTATATACATTCTTTTTTATTGTTGATAGGGAGAGTCATTCTGTTTTAGTACCTTATTATTTAACACACTCACCGGTTCGATTTCCCACCACACCTTTACTTATTTATATTCCCTAAAATGTTCGTTATTTCTTGCAACCTCTTCAAAAGTCGATGATATATAAGCTGGCATCCCTTTAAGTAGATTTATATCCTTGATTTATATGTATAGATGTAAGTATGTACATATACTTATGTACATATTCATATATATATATATATATATTATATATATATATATATATATATAAAATTTATATTATAATATGATTGAACGCCACACATCCTTTTCCAAGTAAGTTTTATCTATCTATCTATCTATCTATCTATCTATCTATCTATCTATCTATCGATCTATACTACATACATACATACATACATACATACATATATATATATATATATGTGGTGTGTGTGTGTGTGTGTGTGTATTTATAGATATTATATAGTGAGAGAGAGGGTTAAAGAGAGAGATATATACCTACATACATATACAACACACTCGCACACGCGTGCTCACACACACACACACACACACACACACACACACACACACATACACACACACACACACACATTACGCATACGCATGTGCAGATCATTTTGTGGCAATATGCTTGGAATTAAACAACGCGGGAAGGAAAAAGTGATGGAAAATTTAACGCATAAAGTTGATTAGCTGTATTTTTTGAAAACCTGCAAACTTAAATGTAGCTCTCTTTCGAAGTAATAAGCTTAAAACAAAAATTTACTTGCACACTCTTTCACTCACTCTTCCTCTCCCTATCTATCTATCTATCTATCTATCTATCTATCTATCTATCTATCTATCTATCTATCTATCTATCTATCTATCTATCTACATATCTATCTATCTATCTATCTATCTATCTATCTATCTATCTATCTATCTATCTATCTATCTATCTGTCTGTCTATCTGTCTGTCTGTCTGTCTGTCTGTCTGTCTGTCTGTCTAT
>NW_021836205.1:0-2500 GCF_006345805.1 Octopus sinensis
GTTGGTTAGCAAGCTACTTACCGCACTGCCATTCCTGTGCAGATAATTATATATATATATATATATATATATATATATATATATAAATTAATAAGGGTAGAAATTGATATTAGTCAATTAAAACCAGTGGACTAGCATATTAAAAGAATCCGAAGATTAAATATATATATAAATATTTTAATCTTAGTAGTATATATATATATATATATATATAATATATATATATATCTATATATATATATATATTATATATATATATATATATATTATATATATATATACATGTATGTATGCATTTAAATACATACACATATGCATGTACATCGTACGTAAGCATATATGCTTGTATGTATGTGTATGTGTCTGTGTTTGTGTGCGTGTATCTGCATTCTTACTGTTATATCCTATTTCAAATTTGTTATTATTTGTCCCCCAAAAAATTGTTCACGTAGACAATATGCTGCTTTCATTATGAATGAAGTAACAATAACAACAGCAACAATAATATCAGTAGAGGCGGTGGCAGCAGTAGAAGCGGTGGTAGCAGTAGAAGTGGTGGCAGCATTAGAAGCGGTGGCTGCAGCAGAGGCGGTGGCGGCAGTAGAGGCGGTGGCAGCCGCAGTAGTGTCAGCAGAATGCGTATTAATTGAAGTTGGACGGTAATTCATAAATGAAAGCTGACGGACGGATCAAGTGTTTATGGGTGTTATGAATACAACAAATATACGGACTGTGATTGTGCCTAACATATGGGAAGATCGGCTGTGCATACGTGTGAGTGTGTGTGTGTGTGTGTGATATGTATGGCGTCACTTCGTGAGCCTAAAGTTACGGTTGGTTATAATAGTGAGAGAAACGGTGACACATTAATCTCTTGCATGATAGAGCTTGCGTGGCACCTTGGGCATGTGTGTTTGTGGATTTGGTGCACGGAAACTGAAAGAAGCCCATCCTCTCTCTCTCTCTCCCTTATATATATATATATGTGTGTGTGTGTGTGTGTGTGTATACATACATATATATATGTATGTATGTGTGTGTATGTATATATATATACATATATAAAACTATATGTATATATGTGTGTGTGTATATATATATATATATACATATATAAAACTATATGTATATATATGTGTGTATGTCTGTGTTTATTTGAGTGTGTTTGTGTGTGTTTGTTTGTAAGTGTATGCTTGTATGTGTGTGTATATATAGACATAAGCGTGGCTGTGTGGTAAGAAGCTTGCTTACTCCACCACATGCATGGTTCAGGGTTCAGTCCCACGGCGCGGCACCCTTGTTCCACTCTAGTCTCGACTCGATCATAGCCCGTGAGCGGATTTGTTGGGCAGAAACTGGAAGAAGACTGTCCTTATGTTTGCAAGGGGGAGATAAGCAGCACCTCCACCCAGCTAAGCCTGCACCCAGAGACTAGTTTCTGAGTCTTTGCTCGTCATCAGTCTGGGGTAGCATGGCCTGCTAGTTGGAGATGCCTATCTAGCCCTTGCAATCATATAAGAATTCTAGTGAAATAAATCCACTGATTACAAAAATAGAAACAATACATTTCTAAATATCTCAGAGATGGATGGAGGTGCTTATCTCCCCCTTGCAAACATAAGGACACAAGAAATGTGTCAAGGCCGACAGGAAGCGTTGTTGCTTCCTAGGGCTAAATAGCAGTAGTATGATCCCCTTCATGGGACTGTCACATTATACAAATTGACAGTATACAACTACTTTATCGTACCACTACTGCATAAATCTGCAGCAGCGGCTCAAGTGTCAATACGTACAGAAGAGATGACTACAGGCAGTCCTGAGCGTGTCTTTGCATCAGAAACCACGGTATACCTAATCCTATTTCTTTATTGTCCACAAGGGGCTACACACAGAGGGGACAAACAAGGACAGACAAACGGATTAAGTCGATTATATCGACCCCAGTGCGTAACTGGTACTTATTTAATCGACCCCGAAAGGATGAAAGGCAAAGTCGACCTCGGCGGAATTTGAACTCAGAACGTAACGGTAGACGAAATACTGCTAAATGTGCTTACAAAATTCCAATAGCCTGACATCCTGTCCATTGGGACGCGTCCCTTCTACAAGAACAATAGAATGCTGAAAGCTTGTGGTAGTAATCCGCTACCCGCAAAAATTCTACGAGGAATAAGAGCGAACCTTAGTGAAATCATCAATATATATACATACACATACAGAGAGAGAGAGAGAGAGAGAAAGAGAGAGAGAGAGAGGGTGCGGTGAATAAACTGTCGTCTAAATTACACAAGAATGAAAATAACACTGACGTCTCATTTTGGCAGATATGAATAGCAAAATTACATAAAAATATCTTGAAATGGTAAAAAGTAAATTTCTTCTATAAAATCACCACTGGCTTCAACCACAGCCTTCAGAATGCTTCAAAATCTCTTACAACTCTTCTGGAGGGTCACCTTGTTTAAGTTGGTAAATGCTGCCATAATCTTTACCTTCA